>NW_026731897.1:0-137500 GCF_028476545.2 Physella acuta | reverse complement strand
TTTTGTAACTAAGAGATGTTGTTTTGCAAATTTTTTTTAATTTATTGAATAACTGCAGGTTACGTTTCAGAAGAAGTAACGGTAAAAGGTGAAAGGTGAAAGGTGAAAGGTGAAAGGTGAAGTCACTCAAGGGCCGAGTGTGATGGAAAATCTCTAGAGCCGGAGGAAGGATTTTTTAAAAACTAGGTCCGGAAAACGGTACTGGAAATCTCAATATGTTGTTGATAAAGCTCATCATCAACTGCTGGGTACTACTTTGTGCTGACTCACATATACTCGGCTCAAGGAGGTTACCGCAGAAGGTGTATTATGAACCGGGTGATCTGTTGATTGCGAGTGTCTTTGGGGTAACTCAGAGTACACCGACCGAAGAGTGCATGAATAGAATTAACACCCATATTGGATACATCGAGACCTTTGCTGCGGCCGTGAGGTTCATTAATAAAGTAAGCTCTTTCGTAAGATTTAAAGATCTGCGTGTAATCATGTGGTTTAGGTCTTTTGTCTGTGTGTAAACTTGTGGTTTAGGTCTTAGGTCTGTGTGTAATTTTGTGGTTTAGGTCTTAGGTCTGTTTGTAATTTTGTGGTTTGGGTCTTAGGTCTGTGTGTAATCATGTGGTTTAGGTCTTAGGTCTGTGTGTAATTTTGTGGTTTGGGTCTTAGGTCTGTGTGTAATCATGTGGTTTAGGTCTTAGGTCTGTGTGAAATCTTGTGGTTTAGGTCTTAGGTCTGTGTGTTATCTTGTGGTTTAGGTCTTAGGTCTGTGTGTAATTTTGTGGTTTGAGTCTTAGGTCTGTGTGTAGTTTTGTGGTTTAGGTCTTAGGTCTGTGTGTAATTTTGTGGTTTGGGTCTTAGGTCTGTGTGTAATCATGTGGTTTAGGTCTTAGGTCTGTGTGTAATCTTGTGGTTTAGGTCTTAGGTCTGTGTGTTATCTTGTGGTTTAGGTCTTAGGTCTGTGTGTAATTTTGTGGTTTGAGTCTTAGGTCTGTGTGTAGTTTTGTGGTTTAGGTCTTAGGTCTGTGTGTAATTTTGTGGTTTGGGTCTTAGGTCTGTGTGTAATCATGTGGTTTAGGTCTTAGGTCTGTGTGTAATCTTGTGGTTTAGGTCTTAGGTCTGTGTGTTATCTTGTGGTTTAGGTCTTAGGTCTGTGTGTAATTTTGTGGTTTGAGTCTTAGGTCTGTGTGTAGTTTTGTGGTTTAGGTCTTAGGTCTGTGTGTAATTTTGTGGTTTGGGTCTTAGGTCTGTGTGTAATCATGTGGTTTGGGTCTTAGGTCTGTGTGTAATCTTGTGGTTTAGGTCTTAGGTCTGTGTGTAATCTTGTGGTTTAGGTCTTAGGTCTGTGTGTAATCTTGTGGTTTAGGTCTTAGGTCTGTGTGCGATCCAAGCACAAAGGCAGGTCAACAAATTTAAGGGGCACATCTCGCCCTGGGTTCAGATCTCGCCCAGGGTTCAGATCTCGCCCTGGGTTCAGATCTCGCCCTGGGTTCAGATCTCGCCCTGGGTTCAGATCTCGCCCTGGGTTCAGATCTCGCCCTGGGTTCAGATCTCGACCTGGGTTCAGATCTCGACCTGGGTTCAGATCTCGCCCTGGGTTCAGATCTCGCCCTGGGTTCAGATCTCGACCTGGGTTCAGATCTCGCCCTGGGTTCAGATCTCGCCCTGGGTTCAGATCTCGCCCTGGGTTCAGATCTCGCCCTGGGTTCAGATCTCGCCCTGGGTTCAGATCTCGCCCTGGGTTCAGATCTCGCCCTGGGTTCAGACCTCGCCCTGGGTTCAGGGTTCAGATCTCGCCCTGGGTTCAGATCTCGCCCTGGGTTCAGACCTCGCCCTGGGTTCAGGGTTCAGATCTCGACCTGGGTTCAGATCTCGCCCTGGGTTCAGATCTCGCCCTGGGTTCAGATCTCGCCCTGGGTTCAGACCTCCTCACGGCTGACTGACCCAATGCGGAGGCTTTAAGAGAGAGCTGGCGCATGAAAACCTCAGTTAGTTATCTCATAGAGGTAGGGGCGTAGCGAGGGGGGTCGGGGGGTGCGGACCGCACCGGGTGACACCATTTAGGGGGGTGACACCAAGGCAAAAAATAGCAAAATATATAGAGAAAAACTTGAGGGGGGGTGCAAATCGAAAGTTTGAGGGGGGGGGGGGGTGTGCAAATCGAAAACTTGAGGGTGGGGGGTGCAAATCCAAAACTTGAAAGTTTGTCCCCGGGAAGGGTCGCAACGCCTCTGGGGGGGGGGGTGACACCATTAAGTGCCGCACCGGGTGACACCCGACCTCGCTACGCCACTGCATAGCGGAGTTTTCTCTCCTAGACGGGTTGCTATTCCCCCCCCCCCCCCCCCCACCCAACTGGCAACATCTACCCTAGTTCTCTCTCCTAGATGGGTTCCTGTCCCCAACCACCAAGCCTAATCTTCCCGTGGGTTTGATCTCTGCACTCTTACCTTCCCTGACCCCGCCGCCTTCAATGAATTGATGTCGTTTTGACGGTAAAATTTGCTCTGATTTAAGAAAGCATCCCAGCCGTTGAATGGCTTGAAGATCGGGTTTGTGATCCTGGACAACTGCCAATCTGAGAGCATATCAGCCCTCCAAGCGATGCGCTTCATGCCCGTGGTGGATCATCACGAATGCGATGCCCGAGGTTGGTGTTGTGGTAACCAGATATGGTGCCCGAGGTTGGTGTTGTGGTAACCAGATATGGTGCCCGAGGTTGGTGTTGTGGTAACCAGATATGGTGCCCGAGGTTGGTGTTGTGGTAACCAGATATGGTGCCCGAGGTTGGTGTTGTGGTAACCAGATATGGTGCCCGAGGTTGGTGTTGTGGTAACCAGATATGGTGCCCAAGGTTGGTGTTGTGGTAACCAGATATGGTGCCCGAGGTTGGTGTTGTGGTAACCAGATATGGTGCCCGAGGTTGGTGTTGTGGTAACCAGATATGGTGCCCGAGGTTGGTGTTGTGGTAACCAGATATGGTGCCCGAGGTTGGTGTTGTGGTAACCAGATATGGTGCCCGAGGTTGGTGTTGTGGTAACCAGATATGGTGCCCGATGTTGGTGTTGTGGTAACCAGATATGGTGCCCGAGGTTGGTGTTGTGGTAACCAGATATGGTGCCCGAGGTTGGTGTTGTGGTAACCAGATATGGTGCCCGAGGTTGGTGTTGTGGTAACCAGATATGGTGCCCGAGGTTGGTGTTGTGGTAACCAGATATGGTGCCCGAGGTTGGTGTTGTGGTAACCAGATATGGTGCCCGAGGTTGGTGTTGTGGTAACCAGATATGGTGCCCGAGGTTGGTGTTGTGGTAACCAGATATGGTGCCCGAGGTTGGTGTTGTGGTAACCAGATATGGTGCCCGAGGTTGGTGTTGTGGTAACCAGATATGGTGCCCGATGTTGGTGTTGTGGTAACCAGATATGGTGCCCGATGTTGGTGTTGTGGTACCAGATATGGTGCCCGAGGTTGGTGTTGTGGTAACCAGATATGGTGCCCGAGGTTGGTGTTGTGGTAACCAGATATGGTGCCCGATGTTGGTGTTGTGGTAACCAGATATGGTGCCCGAGGTTGGTGTTGTGGTAACCAGATATGGTGCCCGAGGTTGGTGTTGTGGTAACCAGATATGGTGCCCGATGTTGGTGTTGTGGTAACCAGATATGGTGCCCGAGGTTGGTGTTGTGGTAACCAGATATGGTGCCCGAGGTTGGTGTTGTGGTAACCAGATATGGTGCCCGAGGTTGGTGTTGTGGTAACCAGATATGGTGCCCGATGTTGGTGTTGTGGTAACCAGATATGGTGCCCGAGGTTGGTGTTGTGGTAACCAGATATGGTGCCCGAGGTTGGTGTTGTGGTAACCAGATATGGTGCCCGAGGTTGGTGTTGTGGTAACCAGATATGGTGCCCGAGGTTGGTGTTGTGGTAACCAGATATGGTGCCCGAGGTTGGTGTTGTGGTAACCAGATATGGTGCCCGAGGTTGGTGTTGTGGTAACCAGATATGGTGCCCGAGGTTGGTGTTGTGGTAACCAGATATGGTGCCCGAGGTTGGTGTTGTGGTAACCAGATATGGTGCCCGAGGTTGGTGTTGTGGTAACCAGATATGGTGCCCGAGGTTGGTGTTGTGGTAACCAGATATGGTGCCCGAGGTTGGTGTTGTGGTAACCAGATATGGTGCCCGAGGTTGGTGTTGTGGTAACCAGATATGGTGCCCGAGGTTGGTGTTGTGGTAACCAGATATGGTGCCCGAGGTTGGTGTTGTGGTAACCAGATATGGTGCCCGAGGTTGGTGTTGTGGTAACCAGATATGGTGCCCGAGGTTGGTGTTGTGGTAACCAGATATGGTGCCCGAGGTTGGTGTTGTGGTAACCAGATATGGTGCCCGAGGTTGGTGTTGTGGTAACCAGATATGGTAGGCTTGCGTCGATAGACTGGTACGTGTTTAGCCAGCGGTGATAAGGTAGGTTTTTAAAGGTTGGGGTATAGTTAGGCGGGTATAACATCAAGGGATAGGCAGCCGCTAGAACAAGAAAATATAACTTCTATAGGTCAGAGGTTAGTGCTAAGAGAAAGTTTAATACTTAAGGGGATGGGTAGGTGCTATATGAAGATATGAAAATGTTCTTGTATTTTATTAATGGTGCGAACCAAACCTCGAGTTAATTATAAATTATACAAGGCGTTACAAAAATAGGTGCTAACTACACTATTTCACACAGAAAACGCATTCATATTTAATATGTTAAGTGTTAGAAATGTCAGTGTCAGTAGTCAGGATGATGTTATTTTATAAGGACATTTCTAACACGGCAATGTGCTGATTTATACTGTCTCTTTTAGATCACGTGATGGCCTGCTCTTTCAATGACGTCATCGGGGTCATCGGATCCGACGATTTCAAAAACACAATTTCTGTGGCCAATGTGCTGTACCCCTTTGATATACCGGTCATCAACAACGTGGCCAGCGGCGACATTTCATTCCAGAACGAGGTAGTAAGCTTCTATTTCCTTAACAATGTCGGTTGGTTGGTGGGTTTAGGGCTAGTCATGTTACTCAATTTTATCCCACTTCTAATGCAGCGTGAACTTACCTGTTACACTAATCTACGATGCCAATGCAAGAATATTTTAATCTTAATCTAATTAGGCTTTAGACTAGTCTCAAAAATGGTCACTTACTGTAGCTGGTCAAGTTTTGCAGTTAGTCGCCCACCATGTAAGGCGTTGTATCAGATTTATTGCGTTTATTTATTGCATCATTATTTTAAACAATGCGAAACGTACATAAAACATGGATAATTAGAGCAGGCCCGACTCTCTTGTTTATTGTTTTAACCTGATTAGTCTAACCATATATGAACACCCATTTTTACTCGTTTCTAGAAACTGCTGCTGTTGACCAATACACTGGGCGAAATTTTAAAGGCAACTACGTCCTTCCTCTACTTTAAGCAATGGCTGCACTTCTCAGTCATCTACGACCCCTCCAGGTTAGGGAACATTCCCCTGAGACTACGCCACCTGTCTCGGAATCTACACATGTGTATCATGACTTTCATCCAGCTTTCAAAAAACGTCAACTTCGAGGCCGTCATTCAACACCTCGTCAAAATTGAGCACCAGTCCAAAGTCGTGGTTGTTTTCGACACGGAAAGCGAAATATTGTGCCGAATAACGACAGCGATGAAAAGCGTGAACGTACAAGGGAGGTTGGTTTGGATCTACGCTACATCAGGGCTGGGGCAGAAGGACTGGGCCAGGTCCGTCCCTGGGAGTATTTTCATCAGCCGGCCCAGCATAGACATCCCGGAAATCAATCAAGCTATACTCTCGTTGAATAGCTCCAACCCCAACCCATGGTTTCTAGAGTCGCTTGATCACATGTTTGACTGCCGTAACAATTCCTGCATTGCCGACACACTGAAGCGTAACATTAAGGTCTTGGGATACCTAGGTGGTTTACAAGCCGACGGGGTCAATATGCTGGTTAACGCGCTCGCCAAGTTACTGAGTGACTACTGTCCAAACGCAAAAAGCGTACAAGCTGTTGAGTGCTTTAAAAAATATAGAAACGAATTCCGGACCAATGTTAAGAACTCGAACTTCCAAGGGTACGCTGGAGAGATCGCGTTTGAGGATGGGGAAATGGTTAACCATATGAGCGTGTACCAGCACGTGATTGATGAGACTTCAGGAGGCTCGATCTTCAAAGACATCGCCATGTTGAATATATCAATCGACGGTACGAATCCTATCGCGGCGTTAGAATGGCGGTACTTCAACTTCCCCGAGTCGGATCTGCAGCCGGAGAACTCGTGCGCGAAGCAGTGCCAACATCACGAATACAGGCTGAGGGTGCACAGGTGCTGCTGGAGGTGCAGGTTGTGCCAGCAGAACCAAGTGGTCAACGCCAACCACACGGCCTGCGTCGAGTGCCCGCGGCTCTTCTGGCCGAAGGAGGATGAAGAAAAGTGCCGGAAGTTGAAACTGGTCGAGATCTCGCTGTACGAGCCCTTCTCTCTGATGCTGCTGGTGTCTTCTCTGCTGGGGATGGCCTCTATCTGCGGGGTCAGCGTGGTGTACTGGAGAAACAGAGAGTCACGCGTCATCAAAGCCTCCAGCTTGGAGATTAGCTTGATCCAGCTGCTGACTCTCCTCTGGGGGTTCCTGTCGGTGCCGACACTGCTCTACCACGCCGACCAACTCACATGCAAGATCGGGGTGTGTCTGATGACTCTCCCCTTTAATGCTTTGTACTTCTCTATGCTGGTTAAAGCTATCCGTGTGTACAGGATATTCAAAATATCGTCCAAAAAGATCAAAATTAAATATACCAGCTCCAAATTCCAAATTATGGTCGTTGCTGTGTACATGGCCATACAGGTTCGTATTTGACTAGTCAATTCTTCTTTCCCGTAGTCTAGAGTTGCTGTTTAGTAAGACAGAATTCTAAGACATTATTTCTCAAACGTTTTTAATGCTCAGACAGAATCTACTGAAATGTCCTTTGTCTAAGACAGAATGTCTTGAAATGAACTTAGTCTAAGACAGAATGTCTTAAAAGCTGTCTTAACCTCAGACAGAATGTTTTAATGTTAAAAAAACCGAGACAGAATGTCCTCATGTTTTTTTTTACTTTCTCGTATATACGAAGTATAGAGAAAGTCTTGTAATTATGCAAAAAAAAAATCGAGATTTTTGCAAATCTCGATGTTTTAGGGCTTCCTGAGTCGGAAAAACATAGTTTTGCAATCTTGTCCGTATGTCTGTGTGTCTGTGTGTATGTCTCTGTGTGTGTGTGTGTGTGTGTAAACACGATAACGTGAGTACCGTTACAGCTAGGTTGATGAAATTTCAAATATAAGTATTATATGAAAGTCGTAGATCCATATCAACTTTTGAGCGATTTCCGATAATCTGAAGTGGTACTTTTTCTACTTTGAATTTTTCAAAATCCTATAACTTGAGTACTATTTTACATAGATAAATGAAATTTCACAAGTAACTAAAAGATCTAATTCCTTACCACCTTTCAAATTTTGAGTAATTTCCGTTGACCTGAAGTAGTAATTTACGCTATTTCCGATTTCTCAAAAAACTAATGTAAATTGATAAAGTACTAATAATATTGCACACTATTATGCACATTTTATTTGGCGTTCACTTGGTATGCAATTTTTTTTCCCTACAAGATTGTATTCTATTTTAAAAAGTTAAATTATTTAAAATGGATTAAAAATCATGTCTAAATCCCGAGTTCCCATCCCCTGTTATTTTATTTAAGAATATTCGAGAAAGTTTAGGGGAGATCACTCCCGGTTTATTTAGCTACGAATTTACGTCCTGATTTTCTTCGAACCTGTATAGGATCGGGTAGTTTGTGCTCATGGAAAATTATGTACGGAAATTTTAGGACTTGGGTAGGCATGTACCTTCTATATCAGGGGTCTCCAAACTTTTCTGTCCGAGGGCCGCATTAACTATCAAATTTCAGTTCGGGGGCCAGTTCCTTCCAGGCATGTCGTGATTTTTCTGCGCAAAGTTCCTCAGCCATCACCAACAAACGTTTTTTTCCGTGGACAAAAAGATCTCTGCGGGCCGGATGAGAGGACCTCGCGGGCCGCATCCGGCCCGCGGGCCGTAGTTTGGAGACCCCTGTTCTATATTGTAGATCTACTTTTGTCAAAATGACCTTCTATAATGTATATCTACTTTTGTCACAATGACCTTCTATAATGTAGATCTACTTTTGTCACAATGACCTTCTATAATGTAGATCTACTTTTGTCAAAATGACCTTCTGTAATGTAGATCTACTTTTGTCACAATGACCTTCTATAATGTAGATCTACTTTTGTCACAATGACCTTCTATATTGTAGATCTACTTCTTTCACAAGGACCTTCTATATTGTAGATCTACTTTTGTCACAATGACCTTCTATAGTGTAGATCTACTTTTGTCACAATGACCTTCTATAGTGTAGATCTACTTTTGTCACAATGACCTTCTATATTGTAGATCTACTTTTGTCACAATGACCTTCTATAATGTAGATCTACTTTTGTCCCAATGACCTTCTATAGTGTAGATCTACTTTTGTCACAATGACCTTCTATAATGTAGATCTACTTTTGTCCCAATGACCTTCTATAGTGTAGATCTACTTTTGTCACAATGACCTTCTATAATGTAGATCTACTTTTGTCACAATGACCTTCTATAATGTAGATCTACTTTTGTCCCAATGACCTTCTATAGTGTAGATCTACTTTTGTCACAATGACCTTCTATAGTGTAGATCTACTTTTGTCACAATGACCTTCTATATTGTAGATCTACTTTTGTCACAATGACCTTCTATAATGTAGATCTACTTTTGTCCCAATGACCTTCTATAGTGTAGATCTACTTTTGTCACAATGACCTTCTATAGTGTAGATCTACTTTTGTCACAATGACCTTCTATAATGTAGATCTACTTTTGTCACAATGACCTTCTATAATGTAGATCTACTTTTGTCACAATGACCTTCTATATTGTTGATCTACTTCTTTCACAATGACCTTCTATAATGTAGATCTACTTTTGTCACAATGACCTTCTATAGTGTAGATCTACTTTTGTCACAATGACCTTCTATATTGTAGATCTACTTTTGTCACAATGACCTTCTATAATGTAGATCTACTTTTGTCCCAATGACCTTCTATAGTGTAGCTCTACTTTTGTCACAATGACCTTCTATAATGTAGATCTACTTTTGTCCCAATGACCTTCTATAGTGTAGATCTACTTTTGTCACAATGACCTTCTATAATGTAGATCTACTTTCGTCACAATGACCTTCTATAATGTAGATCTACTTTTGTCCCAATGACCTTCTATAGTGTAGATCTACTTTTGTCACAATGACCTTCTATAGTGTAGATCTACTTTTGTCACAATGACTTTCTATATTGTAGATCTACTTTTGTCACAATGACCTTCTATAATGTAGATCTACTTTTGTCCCAATGACCTTCTATAGTGTAGATCTACTTTTGTCACAATGACCTTCTATAATGTAGATCTACTTTTGTCCCAATGACCTTCTATAGTGTAGATCTACTTTTGTCACAATGACCTTTTATAATGTAGATCTACTTTTGTCACAATGACCTTCTATAATGTAGATCTACTTTTGTCCCAATGACCTTCTATAGTGTAGATCTACTTTTGTCACAATGACCTTCTATAATGTAGATCTACTTTTGTCACAATGACCTTCTATAATGTAGATCTACTTTTGTCCCAATGACCTTCTATAGTGTAGATCTACTTTTGTCACAATGACCTTCTATAATGTAGATCTACTTTTGTCCCAATGACCTTCTATAGTGTAGATCTACTTTTGTCACAATGACCTTCTATAATGTAGATCTACTTTTGTCCCAATGACCTTCTATAGTGTAGATCTACTTTTGTCACAATGACCTTCTATAATGTAGATCTACTTTTGTCCCAATGACCTTCTATAGTGTAGATCTACTTTTGTCCCAATGACCTTCTATAGTGTAGATCTACTTTTGTCACAATGACCTTCTATAATGTAGATCTACTTTTGTCGCAATGACCTTCTATAGTGTAGATCTACTTTTGTCACAATGACCTTCTATAATGTAGATCTACGTTTGTCACAATGACCTTCTATAGTGTAGATCTACTTTTGTCACAATGACCTTCTATAATGTAGATCTACTTTTGTCACAATGACCTTCTATAGTGTAGATCTACTTTTGTCACATTGACCTTCTATAATGTAGATCTACTTTCGTCCCAATGACCTTGTATAATGTAGATCTACTTTTGTCACATTGACCTTCTATAATGTAGATCTACTTTTGTCCCAATGACCTTCTATAATGTAGATCTACTTTTGTCACAATGACCTTCTATAGTGTAGATCTACTTTTGTCACAATGACCTTCTATAGTGTAGATCTACTTTTGTCCCAATGACCTTCTATAATGTAGATCTACTTTTGTCACAATGACCTTGACCTTCCGTAATACAGTTCATCTTGTCACAGTGACCTTTGTATCGTAGTGTCGTTTGACCCATGACCTCTTGTAACGCAGATCGACCTTTGACCAATGACCTCTTGTAACGCAGATCGGCCTTTGACCCATGACCTCTTGTAACGCAGATCGACCTTTGACCCATGACCTCTTGTAACGCAGATCGGCCTTTGACCCATGACCTCTTGTAACGCAGATCGACCTTTGACCCATGACCTCTTGTAACGCAGATCGACCTTTGACCCATGACCTCTAGTAACGCAGATCGGCCTTTGACCCATGACCTCTTGTAACGCAGATCGGCCTTTGACCCATGACCTCTTGTAGCGCAGATCGGCCTTTGACCCATGACCTCTTGTAGCGCAGATCGACCTTTGACCCATGACCTCTTGTAACGCAGATCGCCGCCTACATACCGCTGACCATCTCCGACCCGATCCGTGTGATTGAGCTACATCCGGACAGTGAGGTGCCGTACGCGGAGCGAAGCTGCCAAATCCCCATCAGGCCGCTGGCTCCGTTCTTCATCCAGGATTTCGTCCTCCTTTTCCTGTGCTCCGTGTTCGCGCTCAAGACAAAGAGCCTGCCCAGCAACTTCAAGGAGAGCCGGTACGTGTCGTTCTGCGTCATGACCAACATGATCATGTGGTTGACCCTGTTCCCGGCCTTCTTCACGGCGGTCCGCCTGATTTACAAGATCTACTGCATCATCCTGGCAGTGCTCATCAACCACACCACAGCGATCATCTTCCTGTTTCTACCCAAAATTGTCATTCTCAGAAATATAAACGACAGCCAGAGTTCCAAGACCGCACTGGATTAGTGAGGTACACAAGCAGTGTTTCTTCCAGCCCCCCCCCCCCACCCCCGAAGAAATGGAATTTATATAGAAAATATATACTTTTAACAGTGTTCGCCCCCCCCCCCCTTTCCTGAAAATACAAGTGCGCCCCCCTCCCCCCCCCCCTCCGGAGAAAATTTCTGGAAGAAACACTGTACGCAAGTCAGTCTTGTAACAGCTTTGGTTTATGTAGGGGGGGGGGGTGGAGGGTATGAATATTTCTCCAAGGAAAAAATATTGTGTGAGATTTAACAAGTCTTAAAATTATTACAGAGTTTATTCTTCCTGTTGTAGATTTTTGGGGAAAGCTAGAAATAAAGAACAGTTGAAGATCGTTATTCGAAAAAGCTTATGTTTGGACACGGTAAAAGGTGTGGACGACGAATGATAGGCCTAGTCTCAAAATTTTGCTTGCTACACGAAGTTTTTTGCTAATTTCAGTATTTATTTGCTACGGGTATTAAATTTAGCTTTTGTTCTGGCTGTAAAAGCATTCGTATGATTGAATATTAAAGTGTACAAAGTATTCACTGGGTGTTGCGTTATTCCTTACACCATTGTAGTGTCGAAATGGTAATGTTATTTTTACGTTATTATGGATCAACATAGAGTACTAATTTCTGTTGTAAAGTTGTTGGGTGATGTGTAACAAAACATGGTATGCCACTATAGACTGTAACAAAACACGGTATGTCCCCATAGACTGTAACAAAACACGGTATGTCACCATAGACTGTAACAAAACACGGTATGTCCCCATAGACTGTAACAAAACATGGTATGCCACTATAGACTAATGGAGATGATGTATAGTTCATCTACTTGTCATAAATCAATATTGGTTCGGCGCCATGTTTATACACCAGTTCTCGAATTGATGGAGTCTACTCCAAGACATCCGATAAACAAATTTTAATAGACAATCGGCTAAACTCGTTAAACGCAGTAGCGTTGCGAGGGGGGGGGGGGGCGGGGGACACATGTCCCCGGTCGCCGACCTTAGGGGGCGCCAAAATGGGTTGGAAAAATAAATTAAAGGTTGAGGGGGGGGGTGCAAATCGAAATCTTGAGGGGGAGTGCAAAAATCGAAATCTTGAGGGGGGGTGCAAATCGAAGTTTGTCCCGGGGCGCTGGGAAGGGTCGCTACGCCTCTGGTTAAACGTAAACTAATCGATTATCGGCAGTTTCCGTAAACCCCCTTGTATTATAAACGAAGTGACTACCATTAGTTTTCGTTTACACTGGTTTGAATATCGGGAGGAAGTAGTTAGCAGAATCACAGAATCATATTGAGCGAACTTACACTTACAGATATCTACTTTCGCAGATCTACTTTGTTTAGAATATGACTGTTTCAAAATTTCAAAATTTTGTATTGCTGCAAAATATTTCCAGAACTCTTCCAACGTGCATTACAAATCTGCAGAGGAATGAACATTTTCCTCTTTTAAAACTAGCATTGAAACTTTCGGAGCAAAGTTAATTGTCCTGTTTTGAAACGTGCGAAGATCGTCTGCGCATGTGCAAACATTTGCAGGACGGCGCAGAAGAATGTGAACCAATGGGTGACCTCCTGGGTCTCGGGCGGGTATTTGTTGACATCTGCTGGCCAGGCGTCTCCACATTTTCCAGGAGCCGTTGATTGAAGTATTTTTTTTTTTGTTACAGCTGGGGCATCCTAACCTTTGTATGATCCTACTGGTGTGTCCGTTCTTTTCGATCGAGTTTTTGGGTTGCCAACACAGCATAAGACATGATTTTACGATTTTATTCCATTGATTTCACAAAGAGATATTAGTTTTTCATCCGACCGTTGCGTATTTGTTGTTATTCAATGTAAACCAGTGGAGTCGCTAGGTCGGGTGTCACCCGGTACGGCACTTCGTGGTGTCACCCCACCCCCCCCCCACCATGAAACAAAGTCTCTCTCTCTCTCTCTCTCTCTCTCTCTCTCTCTCTCTCTCTCTCTCTCTCTCTCTCTCTCTCTATATATATATATATATATATATATATATATATATATATATATATATATATATATATATATATGTGTGTGTGTGTGCATGTGTGTTGTTTATCTATAGTCTGTACATTTTGCAATTTTTTCCCTTGGTGTCACCCCCGTAAATGGTGTCACCCGGTGCGGTCCGCACCCCCCGCCCCGCCCTCACTACGCCTCTAATGTAAACTAGAATTGCAGAAGTGGTTAATTAGTTCGTTAATTAGGGTCCAAATGTGTAATCAACAACCTGTGTACCTTAGTGTTGGGGGGGGGGCTGATCAAATCAGTGTGAGGGGGTTCTGCTAGCTGCTTAAAACTTCGACACAGTGACGTAATCCTCAGCCCCAACCCCACCCCACCACAGGACTTAACTTACTGCCGGAGCTAGTTTCCACGATGCGCTACCCATGTATTGCTGGTAACTTGAACTGTTTCCTGTTTTAAATCATTAAGTTCGACCAATCAAGCTATTGTTGAAATCATTGAAGAAATGGCTCAAGACTTAAAAGTGAATTGGTCAATGTAAGGAGAGAAAACAAATTAAATATCACCTGGGTGTCAAGGTCAGTCCTTCTTTCCCTTGTCACGTGAATACATTGCAGGAAACGACCAAAATAAGGTCCACCTATTGTTTTCAGGTTTCTAAATCTGTGCTTCTGATGTAGAGATAATATTGAACCTTCGTCTTAGTTTTAAACTTGTTACGACCATAACCCTAATTCTAACCCTGCTAATTAGCTCATTTAATTTAAGACACATCATAAGTGTCTAGCAGCGTCGAAATTAATCCGGTGCTGATAATTAAAGACACATAATATAAGCGGTTAATAGAATCGATAATTAACGAGGATTCGATACTCTGTCTGCATTTGTGATGTTACCGATGCCTAACGACAAAATCTGCGCCTCAGTTTTTGACGTTACTCCCCAAAACAGCTTGTTTGGCTCACAGAGGTTATTCAATCCCAATCTGCGCTTTCTTGTATTTCGGCTACATTACGCTGAAAAAGGAGTTTGTTTGAAATGTTCACACATCTAAGTGATATTTATACGTCCATGTTATGCCTCACCTAATGCATAAACCCGACAGTATAGCTATTGACGATGTTTGAGTCCACTTAACAACATAAAACTGAAGATAATCTCCACGTTAATCTCATGTTAATCCGGGGGTTAACCTACGCAGACCGGACCAGCAGTGAAGATAGGATTAACCACTGGACTCAACTATTTCGTCTGTTTGGTCTTTGAATTTTCTGCGTAGGGTTAGTGTTTGCCTCGACAAACAGACCCGGGGGGAGCGGTTAATTCGGTCAAATAGATGAGGCTTGTGACATCTTGACCACATGGGCTGGACGAAAATGTGGCCGGCTCTCGGCCATAAAAAGCCGGATCACGGCAACGACCGTCTGATTTAATTTGTAGTGTCGCGTTTTTCACCGCCATTTATAAAAGAGCGGATATGAGAGTTTTGTTTCATTAACCATAGTTAACTGGGCGATTCATGATGTAAGTATATATTTTTTACATTAATGAAGTTAGTATCGTTTTCATTTACATTAATGAAGTATCATTGTTTTACAATAATTAAGTTAGTATAATTTTCTTTTACAATGATAAATTAATTAAGTATCATTTTCGTTTTACATTAATGAAATAGCTGACCTTTTTTTTAAAATAATAAAGTTAGTATAATTTCTTATACACGAAACAATAGTTTAACTAGCGATTAATGAAGAAAATTTCGATATTCTTATTGTACGGTTTGTTAAAACGGCAACGACTTAAATAAGTATTCTATTTCTTTTTTTTTTAAAGTAATCTATAAATTAATTTTTAAAATGTAAATTGAATTAACATAGATACAGTTCTAAAAGCAATCGATACAATTGACTTCCTGAGTTGATACTAAATTAATCAAGGATTATTTATTTTGTTTTTTTTAAATATGGATAATGTCTCGAAAACTAATTTTGTTAGTGGTTGGGGGGGGGGGGGAGAAATAAAGATTTGTAGATAGAGACACTGCTGAAATGTTTGAGACATTTTTTAAAGTATTGCTGGGATTTGCTATCCCCTAACGCTCTCTCTCTTTCTCTCTCTCTCTCAATCTCTCTCTCTCTCCCTCTCTCTCTCTCTCTTTCTCTCTCTCTCTCTCTCTCTCTCTCTTTCTCTCGTGTCTCTCCTTTTTCACATTAAAACACTTTATACTAATATTGATAAAGTGTGAGTTGCCCCCGTACACTTAGATATAATATCTTATAATCAAGCTAGATTATCGTGCAGCACTCTGAATTCCTGTACTATTTTAGATCAAGGGTGAGCTGAGGATGACGACACGCTCCAGCAAACTGTTGATGGCCGTTTTGGTCATCGTGACCTCGCGATCGTCGGCTCAAGAAAGGTCAAGGTCGAATATATTTAACAACGACCCTATCAACGTGGAGGAGTTGGGCGCCCCGCCGGCTACGTCAACGGTGTTGTTGTATGGTGGGTGTTCTGTAGCTTCAATAGTGTTGTTGTATGGTGGGTGTTCTGTCGCTTCAATAGTGTTGTTGTATGGTGGGTGTTCTGTAGCTTCAATAGTGTTGTTGTATGGTGGGTGTTCTGTAGCTTCAATAGTGTTGTTGTATGGTGGGTGTTCTGTAGCTTCAATAGTGTTGTTGTATGGTGGGTGTTCTGTCGCTTCAATAGTGTTGTTGTATGGTGGGTGTTCTGTAGCTTCAATAGTGTTGTTGTATGGTGAGTGTTCTGTAGCTTCAATAGTGTTGTTGTATGGTGGGTGTTCTGTCGCTTCAATAGTGTTGTTGTATGGTGGGTGTTCTGTCGCTTCAATAGTGTTGTTGTATGGTGGGTGTTCTGTAGCGTCAACAGTGTTGTTGTATGGTGGGTGTTCTGTCGCTTCAATAGTGTTGTTGTATGGTGGGTGTTTTGTCGCTTCAATAGTGTTGTTGTATGGTGGGTGTTCTGTAGCTTCAATAGTGTTGTTGTATGGTGGGTGTTCTGTCGCTTCAATAGTGTTGTTGTATGGTGGGTGTTCTGTAGCTTCAATAGTGTTGTTGTATGGTGGGTGTTCTGTCGCTTCAATAGTGTTGTTGTATGGTGGGTGTTCTGTAGCTTCAATAGTGTTGTTGTATGGTGGGTGTTCTGTAGCGTCAATAGTGTTGTTGTATGGTGGGTGTTCTGTAGCTTCAATAGTGTTGTTGTATGGTGGGTGTTCTGTAGCGTCAACAGTGTTGTTGTATGGTGGGTGTTCTGTAGCTTCAATAGTGTTGTTGTATGGTGGGTGTTCTGTAGCGTCAATAGTGTTGTTGTATGGTGGGTGTTCTGTAGCTTCAATAGTGTTGTTGTATGGTGGGTGTTCTGTAGCGTCAACAGTGTTGTTGTATGGTGGGTGTTCTGTAGCTTCAATAGTGTTGTTGTATGGTGGGTGTTCTGTCGCTTCAATAGTGTTGTTGTATGGTGGGTGTTCTGTCGCTTCAATAGTGTTGTTGTATGGTGGGTGTTCTGTCGCTTCAATAGTGTTGTTGTATGGTGGGTGTTCTGTAGCTTTAATAGTTTTGTTGTATGGTGGGTGTTCTGTAGCTTCAATAGTGTTGTTGTATGGTGGGTGTTCTGTAGCTTCAATAGTGTTGTTGTATGGTGGTTGTTCTGTAGCTTCAATAGTGTTGTATGGTGGGTGTTCTGTCGCTTCAATAGTGTTGTTGTATGGTGGGTGTTCTGTAGCTTCAATAGTGTTGTTGTATGGTGGGTGTTCTGTCGCTTCAATAGTGTTGTTGTATGGTGGGTGTTCTGTCGCTTCAATAGTGTTGTTGTATGGTGGGTGTTCTGTAGCTTCAATAGTGTTGTTGTATGGTGGGTGTTCTGTAGCTTCAATAGTGTTGTTGTATGGTGGGTGTTCTGTAGCGTCAACAGTGTTGTTGTATGGTGGGTGTTCTGTAGCTTGAATAGTGTTGTTGTATGGTGGGTCTTCTGTCGCTTCAATAGTGTTGTTGTATGGTGGGTGTTCTGTCGCTTCAATAGTGTTGTTGTATGGTGGGTGTTCTGTAGCGTCAATAGTGTTGTTGTATGGTGGGTGTTCTGTCGCTTCAATAGTGTTGTTGTATGGTGGGTGTTCTGTCGCTTCAATAGTGTTGTTGTATGGTGGGTGTTCTGTCGCTTCAACTTTGTTGTTGTATGGTGGGTGTTCTGTAGCTTCAATAGTGTTGTTGTATGGTGGGTGTTCTGTCGCTTCAACTTTGTTGTTGTATGGTGGGTGTTCTGTCGCTTCAATAGTTTTTAGCGCAATTTCCATACGGACAATTGCGATTATTAACTCGTCATTTCTGGATGGATGAATGGATGTATGAATGAATGGATGGATGTGTGTCCGCAGCTTTAAGTCGTATCTCCTCCTCAACGCAGCAATATCAAGGACTAGTTCCAAAAGCAAATATGTTAAGCAAGTTCCAAGGATGATTATGGGCCAAAACAATTCCCGGAATTCCTTCCTGGATTTCCCGGAAAAGCCAAAAAACCTCGAACAAATGCAGTTTTTGCTCCATATCTCAGCAACCAGACCACTTAGCGACTTCAAACATTTACCAATCGATTCCTGTCATAATTTAGAACAATATTGCCGAAGAAAGTTTTCAAAAATATCCTTTCGTTCGGTCACAAAATTTTTTTTAAAATTATTCAAACTGAGCATCGTATAGGCCTAGGATGATATTTTAAACTGAGCATCTTGTAGGCCTACTCGTTAAAATAAAACTATTTCCGTTGATATAGGTTAATCTAGTTGTCTTTTTTTTAACTTATTAATTCAAACGTTATTTTTGTACCCTATTAATTTATTTATAATTTATATGAGAGTGATAGGGAGTTACAATTACAAGGTTTTGTTTCGCTAGGCCTAATCATTTTTTCACATTTAAAAAAAAATTAATTAAGGAAATTGCGCTTAAATTGTCACTAGACTTTTTATTAACTTGTTTTTAAGGTTTTCTCTGGTTTTATTTTAAACTTGTCGTCAATTTGTTAACATTTTTTTAGTTTAATATATATATATATATATATATATATATATATATATATATATATATATATATATATATATATATACACACACCGGGTATCGCAGTAACTTTGGCTATTAGATGATTAGCAAGGCTCTAAAACAAATTTATTTGTAATTTTATGGCGTGCATTAATGCGATTTTCTTCTGGGTCTCAGAAACTCTACCTAAACCGATAGCCGAATCGATGTTATAGTGTATGTCCTTAAACTTTCGCACAGATTTGATTCTATTGTGTCTTGCAACTACCGACCAATGAATTATTTCCCCTTACACACATCAACCACTACACGCACTTGGTCCCCAGATTGTACGGGCACACACAGACCCAAGTCCGACAACCCCAGCGCCTTCCAGGTGTTCCACAACAACGACTGGTGGACCCAGCTCTGCCAGGAAGGTCTGCGATGGAACCAGTCCCTCTGCAGGTGTGAGTACCCCAACGGACGGCGACCGAATATTGAGTGCAGGTACACATTTCACAAGGACGTTCTGAATAGTTTTCAAACAACTTTTAAATTCGTTGTCTCCTTTTTAGACCCAGGGACCACATCTATCTTAAAAATATGTTGTCGTCACTCTTTAAACACAAGATGTGCTTGTCTTACGTTTAAGAGTTTATCTTTAATTAAGTTTTTTTTTACTATTCTTTCAACTTCAGGGGAGGCATAAGTTTTAAAACTTTTCCATGTCAAACAAAATTTACATTTGATTCCTCTTTTGTAAGAAAGACTTATAAAACACACTTGATATTTCAAGGTAATTTTTTGAAATCTGGAGAAGCTTGGAAACAGAAACTCCCATCATAACTTAGTTATATTTTTATGAGTAGTCTTTAAGAATTATATCATCTTGGTAGGTTACATATGGATAAAAACAACCGAAGTTGACATAAACTCTAGCGTTGGAATACGAGCTCATAAACTTGCGATGTGTTTTAAAATTAACCATATATTTACAGAGGTATTGAGTTATGTACATACAAGTTAACACCTGTGTCTCACTTCCGCTTCTCTTCACACCCCATTCTCACCTCTCTCTGCAAGTCACGTCTGCTTCTCACCTTCCCTTTACACACCTGTTTCCCACCCCCCTTCCCTTCTTCTTACAACTGATTCTCACCTTCCCTTTACACACTTGTACCCCACCTTCCCTTTACACACCTGTTTCCCACCCCCCCTTCCTTTCTTCTTACAACTGATTCTCACCTTCCCTTTACACACCTGTACCCCACCTTCCCTTGTCACACCTGTATCCCACCCCACCCCTTCCCTTCTTCTTACAACTGATTCTCACCTCCCCTTTACACATCTGTTTCCCACCTTCCCTTTACACACCTGTATCCCACCTTCTCTTTACACACCTGTATCCCACCTTCCCTTGTCACACCTGTATCCCACCCCACCCCTTCCCTTCTTCTTACAACTGATTCTCACCTCCCCTTTACACATCTGTTTCCCACCTTCCCTTGTCACACCTGTATCCCACCCCACCCCTTCCCTTCTTCTTACAACTGATTCTCACCTTCCCTTTACACACCTTTTGCTCACCTCCCCTTTAAACACCTGTATCCCACCTTCCCTTTACACACCTGTATCCCACCTCTCCCCCAGGGAGCACCGCGCGACAAGCACGGAGCCCAGCGGGAAATACGAGCAGTTTGTCAACGGGAACTGGATCGTTCGAGACTGTTCTCTGGCTGTGGCTGGTCTAGTGTGGGACCAGGAGTCGTGCCAATGTGTATGGGGACCTCGCAGCAAGGAGATGATCACTGGCCAAGGTAGGTCACTGGGTTAGTCTTACCCCTCATGTCTAGCCTAGTTCTCTGGCCGTGGCTGGTCTAGTGTGGGACCAGGAGTCTTGCCAGTGTGTATGGGGACCTCGCAGCAAGGAGATGATCACTGGTCAAGGTAGGTCACTGGGTTAGTCTTACCCCTCATGTCTAGCCTAGTTCTCTGGCCGTGGCTGGTCTAGTGTGGGACCAGGAGTCGCAGCAAGGAGATGATCACTGGCCAAGGTAGGTCACTGGGTCAATCATACCACTCACATCCTACCTCATTTGATTCTGTAAAATATGTTAAAGTGTGTCCTTATTTTAACGTAAAGTGTGTCTTGCGACCTGCTTTCATTCAACCTAACAAAGGCTACGCAGTTCAAGTAGTTTACTCAGAACACCTTTTTTTACAAACCAACGTAACTTCCTCTATGCTAGTCACTACCAAAAGCCCAAAACAATCGTTAACTTCGCTTTTATACCCGTATTCGACCTTAGGATAACAAAACATAAACACCCCGGGGTTAACTCACACACACTCTCCACTAAGTTCTAGACTATTCTAGCCTATACTAATGTAACCTGCAAACGAACGGTAACAGTATTTATTTTCTTAGCTTAGCTCTACAGTACTACCCTAAATCGACTGTAACAGAATTACAATTTTCTCTTTCTTCCAGTAAAGTTGACCTTCCTGCATTTTTTTTTAAAACACAAAACCTACAATCGTATTTCATTATGCTTAAAAAGTTATCTGCCGTAAAACAACCTTCCACTGTTCTTTGTTTTCAATTCACTCGTTGACGAATCTCATGTCAAAAACCTCTTACTCACCAGACACTACCTGTTGAAGAAATAGCGTAGTCATCTTTACTTTCTCAGACTGAAGACTTCTCCCTTTTAGAACAGAGGAGACTCCAGTACCTACAACCAGCAGCCAGTGTCCAGCAACACATCCGGCCCCCATCCCCACCCCTGCTTCTGTTCAAACTGCGCCTATTATTAGCACAACGTCACGTGATGTATATCTAGTCACATGACTTCTGTATCTCCAGCCATCACCCTCTGTGACATCATGCTCAACATTAATCTAGTCACATGACTAACTTCTGTATCTCCAGGCATCACCCTCTGTGATATCATGCTCGACATTAATCTAGTCACATGACTTCTGTATGTCCAGGCATCACCCTCTGTGATATCATGCTCAACATTAATCTAGTCACATGACTAACTTCTGTATCTCCAGGTATCACCCCCTGCGACATCATGCTCAACATAACCTTCGAGGACGGGCTCAAAGACTCGGCGAAAAATTCTTTCGTCGAGGTTGGCCGTGGGCCGGTGGTGCCCACATTCGACCTTGACCCCAAGGAAGCTGTCGACGGAACAAAGGCGGCGTTCTTTAGTGAAACGGCCCTAAACATTTGGTATTTCGCAGGTAACGCTCTCTACAGCATTCGCAATTCTGATGTAAATTTATCAGTTAATAGCCAAATAACAGCATGCAAACATGCAAGTACATATTCTAGCCTTAAACATTAGGTATTTCACAGGTAAAGCTCTATACAGCTTGTATCTAATAACTGCACTAAGCAATCTCGCAGTGTTTCTTCCAGACTTTTTTCTCCGGGAGGTGGGGGGCACTTGAAATTTTCCGGGGGCGGTAGACTTTCTTCGGAGGGGGGGGGGGGAAAGAACACTGTTAAAAGTATATATTTTCTATATAAATTATATAAATTTAATTTCGTTCGGAGGGGGGGGGGGGGGGGGCGGACATTTTTTTTGGGGGGGGGGGGGTCTTTGACCCCCCCCCCCCCCCAGAGAGATGCCTGGAAGAAACTCTGCGCGCAAGTAGACATACTCTAGCCTTAAACTCATGGTATTTCGCAGGCAAAACTATCGTCAGCTTCTGTAGTTCTGTTGTTAACTACAAGTAACTGCACCCTACACTCTAGCGAGTACATACTCTAGCATATGCTCACTTATCCATGGGTTATTTGCCTCCTAGTGGTAGGGGGGGGGGGAGGAGAGGAGAAAAATTAGAAGGTCTCCACCAAAACATCTTCCTACGATTTGTTAAAAAGCTATACAAAAATATTTAATCGTTGTATAGATGAACCCTGTCTTGGAATACCAGTTGGATTATAAGATGTGTAGAACAGTTTAGCTGGTATTGGATTAAGATGTTGGGTAGTGGAATGAACGCCACACATCCACAGTTCACAACTTCCCTCTCTGATATTGTTTCATTTTTTTTCTTCTTCGTTCTTAATTCTAGTGGTGGAATTAATTACCTCCAACACAATTAAGTATTACGTGTCAACTGGTTATGCGCCATATAGTCCATTGACTCTGATTTCAGCCTGCTTTTCTTCCTTGGATTTTCTCCCTTTGTCCAACCAAGAACAAACTACAAGACAGCAGTTGTTTGATTTTGGAGTTGTCTCTCCTAGAAGAGTTGCTGTCCCTAGCTGTTGAGCCTCGGCACCCCGTCAAAAGAGCGCACGACAAAAGAGCGCCGACATAAGAGCGCCGACATAAGAGCGCCGACATAAGAGCGCATCAATTTCCCGACAAAAGAGCGCCGACATAAGAGCGCAAACTAAAAATCGAAAAACCATATTTAATAAATAAAAACAAGAAAATTAACTCAGATCAGAAGGCATCGTTTGGTGTTAACTCTTTATTGCTTCATTAAAAAGCTAATTGTTCAGTTTCTTTAACTAAAAAACTGGTACAACCAACGTAGAGTCCAGTTATTCAAAACGCAATCTAATAACACATACAAAGATTTTAAATGTAAGGCCTAAAGTGAGAATATAAACTGAAATGAAATGTAACAAAATGAAAATAAGTTAGAATAATAAAACGTTTCTTAATAGTTGAATTTATATTGCTAAGTTGTGGGCTATACCTCGTAGGTAATCCTGCATTGAATCATTAGCATAGGTTGAAGCAATCCCCTGCTATCTTCGGTTCAGCTGAACATATTTGTTCTTTGAAACTTCTGGTTGTCGTTTGAAGAGGTTCAGGAATTGTTATCTATGCAACGTTCTGCGGATTTGGGTATGGCAGCTGCGTTATTGTGTTCTGATGATGACTGAACAACATCGTTCAGCATTTTCATCCGTCCTCGGCAGCCATCTTTCTTGCAGCATCTCCATGTCGTACTTCCATCAGCATTTGCTTTGTCCTTTCTATTTCTGTAGCCTTCGACCAATATAATAACCTTCACTTTCTGTGATTCGATCTTCTCCATGTTAATTGGATTAGAAATATTGTCAAACTGCATTCATAACATATTAACCAAATTAAATAAATAAAGACGTTGTTCTCTCGCCGATTGTTTAATTAAAACAAGAGTTAACCATGTCATATTCGTTTAGCGTACAACATGTGTTTTTTTTAAATTGACTGCGCTCTTATGTCGGCGCTCTTTTGTCTGCGCTCTTTTGTCGGCGCTATTATGTCGGCGCTCTTTTGTCTGCGCTCTTATGTCGGCGCTCTTTTGTCGTGCGCTCTTTTGACGGGTCACCCTCATCTGCCCGAGAGTTCAAACTCGAGAACTTTTTGGTATAACAACCATGAGCTTTACCGATTCGACCCCCCACTCGACCCCCGAAACCCCCCCCCCCCCCTTTGCTTCTATATATCTACACCTCAACAC
The DNA here is from genome assembly GCF_028476545.2 of Physella acuta. Taxonomy (NCBI): domain Eukaryota; kingdom Metazoa; phylum Mollusca; class Gastropoda; family Physidae; genus Physella; species Physella acuta. The sequence continues at coordinate 113,603 of NW_026731897.1, read as the reverse complement.
CACTTTCAGGAAACGAGCTGGGCACATCACTGAGAGTAGAGTTCAGGTTCAAGATGACTAACGACCCCGCTAACAGAGACAAGTACCAAATCTTCATCTCCAACGGCTGTAACGTATCCAACCCCGGCTACACCACGCCATCGCTGGCCATCGGATACCGGCCAGCTGACCAGTCGTATCTCTTGGCTTTTGAGACGTCCAGCGCTAGGAAGGCAATCGTCTGCACCAAGCGTTTGGTGAGTGTCTAGTGGTGATTGGTGGCTTTCTGTGTGGGGGGAGGGTGATACAAATTGGTGAGTCTCTAGTGGTGACTAGTGACTTTCTGTGTGGGGGGAGGGTGATACAAATTGGTGAGTCTCTAGTGGTGACTAGTGACTTTCTGTGTGGGGGGAGGGTGATACAAATTGGTGAGTCTCTAGTGGTGACTAGTGACTTTCTGTGTGGGGGGAGGGTGATACAAATTGGTGAGTCTCTAGTGGTGACTAGTGACTTTCTGTGTGGGGGGAGGGTGATACAAATTGGTGAGTCTCTAGTGGTGATTGGTGACTTTGTGTGTGGGGGGAGGGTGATACAAATTGGTGAGTCTAATCGTGGTGACTGGTGACTTTGTGTGGGGAGGGTGATACAAATTGGTGAGTCTAATCGTGGTGACTGGTGACTTTGTGTGGGGAGGGTGATACAAATTGGTGAGTCTAATCGTGGTGACTGGTGACTTAGTGTGGGGAGGGTGATACAAATTGGTGAGTCTAATCGTGGTGACTGGTGACTTTTTGTGGGGAGGGTGATACAAATTGGTGAGTCTCAAGTCGTGGTGACTGGTTATTTTGTGTGGGGAGGGTGATACAGATTGGTGAGTCTAATCGTAGTGACTGGTGATTTTGTGCGGGGAGGGTGATACAAATTGGTGAGTCTCCAGTGGTGATTGGTGATTTTGTGTGGGGAGGGTGATACCAATTGGTGAGTCTAAAATGGTAATGACTGATGATTTTATTGTGAAGCGGGTGATACCATCTGGTGAGTCTAGTGAATTTGTTGAGGTCTTGACAATGGAGTTTATTGAAAGAGTGTAAACCTACTTGCTGAGCATTAAGTGTGGAGTTGTAATAGTGTTTAACTCCCTTTACGACTTTTGGTACACAACTAGTGAGCTATAAACAATTTTAACCAACGGGTACCCAGTCAAGCTAATTTACGCGAATTAGAGTTACATTTAGGGTATGTGAGATCTACCACAGTGTGAGACTCATCGATTTTTCTCCCCCCCCCCCAGGGTGCATACAGCTGGCACACCGTCTCACTCATCTACGAGGACGGGACTCTGCTGCTCAGGGTCGATGACCAGCCGTGCATCATTTCACAAGATTTCACAGGTCAGCTATTTATAGATTCTCACATCACTCAACGTCATCCACTTTATTCACAAATGGACATTCATTCCATTTATATTATATAGCCTATGATATATATATATATATATATATATATATATATATATATATATATATATATATATATATATATATATATATATATATATACAGTGGCGTAGCGAGGTCGGGTGTCACCCGGTGCGACACTTAATGGTGTCACCCCCGCCCCATAGGCGTAGCGACCCTTCCCGGTGATGATTTTTTTATTTGCAACCCCCCCCCCCCCCCTCAAACTTTCGATTTGCACCCCTCCCCCTCAAACTTTCGATTTGCACCCCTCCCCTCAAAGTTTTCTCTATATATTTTGCTATTTTTGCCTTGATGTTACTCCCCTAAATGGTGTCACCCGGTGCGGTCCGCACCCCCCTCCCCCCCCCCCTCGCTACGCCTCTGTATATATATATATATATATATATATATATATATATATATATATATATATATATATATTAAAACGAGTTAACCCGTTCTGCCCCACAGGACCCATACAGAAGACGCCCTGCCCTTTGACTATTGGTGCAGATCCTCTTGAGAGACAATCCATGTACAAAGGCTACCTTGACAACGTGAGTGATTTCCCTTAGTTTAGATTGGTTTGTCTGTTGAACGAATCAAATGATGTATATCTTTATGAAGAATCATACAAAATTAACATTAAAATGGTATCTTTGTTAACATAGCTGTCCCCATAACATCAAAATGGTACCTTTGTTAACATAGCTGTCCCCATAACATTAAAATGGTATCTTTCCTAACATAGCTGCCCCCATAGTATAAAAGGATAGGCTCGTGAATATTGAGAGCGCTTTGATTTTTTACTTTTTAGAAATGTATGTAGGTTGTCAGTTTTTAAAGAAAGCAAAATTAAATTAACGCTATGGAATTAAATTGGTATCTAATTATTAAATTTAAACGGAAAACTAATTTAGTGAAAGAAAGGTAAAAAGAAAGAGTCATTTCATTTGATTTCTCGATAAATGCGGTTCAATGTTTTGACTATAGCTATACTGAATTTAAAAATAAAATACAATAAAATTCGTATAAAAACTTGCGCGGGTTAATGTTCAATAACTTAGGTAAGGCTAAAAGTGATCTTATTGTGCCTGTATGTATATACCCATCTAACCGATTGTGTTGTCGTTGTTTATCAGGTCCTGATAGCCCGCTACTGCAGGAGATACATCGACAGCGACCCCGCGGACGTGGAGAAGAAGGGCCCCATGCCAGTCGAGGCCGCACCCAGCGTCCTGCCCGTCAGCCGCGCCCCGGACACTAGAGCCACCGAGGAACAGGCCACCGAGAGCGGGAGGGCCGGGAACGAGATCAAACGCGCCGTGAGCAATTCCAAGTACAGCCAAGTCGTCGGTGACAAGCCGAGTGCCAGAAAAGCTCGGCCCGTCGCTCGGGTTCAGGAGAAATCAAAAACTGTGAGTGAGGGTCCGAGTTTCCCTAACCTTTCACCTTTTAAAACCCTGTTCAGTAATTCTAGACAGCCGTCTCTACCTAGAACGGAACACGGAGAATCTAGTGTTTCAAATGTTCATGGAAAGTCAGCTTCAAAAGGCAAATCTAAATCGAAAGAACTTACTCCAGGAAGACCTGTATCTGTTGATATAGTGAACGGCCATGAAAGAAATGGATATGAAAAGCGTGGTCAAGATAAAACAGGACGCCTCCAGCCTGAGCAGTCGCAGGAAAGTAGTTCTCAATCGAGCCAAGAATCCGAAGAGACGGAAAATATTTTCTTAGAGCTAGATAAAGTTTTTTCAAGCTCCAATGAAAATACAGAGCAGGTATCATCGTTTGCATTGCATCGGCCGGATATAAACGATAACAGAAGGTACGATGACAGCATAGTAGATCTACAGACTGATGAAAACGGTGGGAATAGCGATGGAAGAAGAAACCCAAATCAAGAGAACTCACAAGAAAAACCTGCAACACGTGTGACGGAGTATGATGACACAAATGATGAAATTTACGTTAATGAGGTTGATGAAAGAAAGAAACCAGTTCAAAATGTTGAATTAGATGAAGATGTAGATATAAGTAACGAAAGAGAGAGTTTTGTTGTTGAAGAGCCAGTTGACGTGAACAGTGTACGGATGGTTGGAGGATTTTATCAGCACAAGAATTTTCTGGAGCCGAATAATGGAAGGAGAGGAAACGATAGACCAGACACGACAAGTACCAACAGAAGGCCGAGTCAGTTTGCTGGTTCAAAGGTTGAGGGTATGAGAGTAACAAACAGCAAAACATGGGACACTAGAGGGAGACTGGAGTCTGGTAAAGATGGAAGTACACAAACAGAGGGGGAGGTTTCGTATGATGTGGCCAGAAAGAGGGGAGGCATAGAAGTGAACACGGGAAAAGATTCAAGAGTCGATGTTTACGGCAGACCTACTGGAGTTTCAGACAGACGTTTAATTGTTGATATTTTTGAAGCCCCGGCTAATTTTGATATTCTTAACCAGCCTTCAAAAATTGAAATATCGGATCGTCCTGCAAAAATTGATATTTTCGAAAGTCCTGCCGATTTGGATGTTTCAGACAAACCAGCTAATCTTGATGTTTCTGACAAACCAGCGAATCTTGATGTTTCTGACAAACCAGCGAATCTTGATGTTTATGACCGGCCCGCAGGTATTTCTCACCTTGATAGACCTGCTGGTCTGGTGCCGCCAGCAGCGGTGGTTACACCTGATAGAGCCCCCAAAGTCAAGAAACCAAATATACGTTTCCCAAAGAAAGTAAACCGAAATCATTCGACTAAAAACAAAGCTTCGCCCAGTGTAATTCCTCGAGATAGCAATAAAAAACCAAAGCAAGGAGGCAAATCAAATAAAAATAACATTATTGTTTCAAATGGAAATGACGCAGCTAGGAAAGTTCCAGAGACTAGACTCCAAGGTGGAGCATCAGAACAACCAAACCCTGACCGGTTTATTGATGGTTCAGAAGTCTTGCACAAGACGAATCAACATACCCCTAAACAAAATTTGGAGTACGGCGCCATCAATAATCACGAGGAGACGATAGATGACGGGGAGAGTTTTGTCAGTCATATTCGACACGAAGGACTGGACCGACCAAGACTTACAGAAGGTACCGCCCAGCCATCTCTAGGAGACTCGCCTCACAAGGTCCTGGTGCCAGCAGACGACGGGATGCCCCAGTTCATTAAATCGTCTGCTAAAGACCCAACCACGAAAAAAGACGACGCATCGAGACAAAATGCACCTCAACAAAAAAAAGTAGCTACGCACTTTATCAAGGGAACGCCCCGAAACGGCAAAAAGAAAAACAACTGGTACGACAATAAAAGCACAATCGATAACGACCGACAAACACAAGGCAACGTATTAGTATCTGAGAGGAGCGACAGTGGGAATGATGCACAAAAGCCCGTAGAGACAGACATACGCTATAGACATAAATCAGAACAACTTCAAATCACTAAAACGCTAGAGAGTGAAAATATTGGTCAACCACAGCAAAATACAAATACCAAAACGTTGTCAGTCAGCAGTGTATTGCCATCAACTAGAGTCATAAGGAATGATGAAGATACCAACGATCAATACCGTCCTAGCAAACATGAGCAAGAACCCTTGTCCCAGACGATTACTCATGGAAATCCTCACATGAGGTATAATGTTAACGAGTCCAAATACCCTAAACCAAGCACCAAAGATTCTCCTGTTGAAGGCTTCAGTCAAGGCGTTAACAGCCATCACCATACAGCGGAGGAGGTCACTTCAGAGGACCCATCATCCCAAGAGGGACTTGAACTTTCATCGTATGAAGACGGAAACAAAGACGTTTATGTCGATGAAATAACCAACAGCCCTTCTTGGATTCGATCCAGGCACAGTCCACGAGTTTCAGAAAACCAGAAATCCATCAGGAAATCTCAATCTAAACGAAAACCAACAAGCCCGGTAGAAGCAGAGCCTTACAACATTGCAAAGATTCTGAAAGGCATTAAAAAACCTGACGTCAATAACACCAGGGCTGTCAATAAAACAGTAGAGCTCCAAAGCATAAAGGAAGAGAAACCTGACTACAACGAAACGAGGGCTTTGAAACTGATTGACCTAATAGCAGACACCATGAGTCAAACACCCAGCTTCGGCAACCTGACCCACCAGGCTGTAGGCAACCAGGATGTTTTAAGTCAGCTGTTAAAAAACGCCTCCGACCTCATTAGCATTGACGACGTCATTAGCTGGTACGATAAGGAATTCACCAAAATTTTCCCGCAATCCAGTGGCGGAAAGGACCAGGAAGTTCCCCAAAATGATCAAAAGCTGGATCAGGTCAAACTTCCCAAGTCGGAAAACTTCGACCAACATCCAACAGTGGAGCCAGCTAAAGATAGAACTGAGGAACTCACGAAAATTCCATCAGTTGTTCAACGCCACAAACTATCGAAGCTTGAACTCGCCAAAAGTACAAAAGCAGAGATCCCAAAAAGTCCAGGACCGGAGCTTAAAAAAGAAACGGAGCTCGAACTCTCTAGAACGTCCACAGCTGAACCTGTTACAAAACGAACCAACGAAGTCAACCAAACTAAAACCTCCACTGATGTATCAGGGATTTCAGTGATGAAGGATATAACAACCACAAAAACTAATAACATTGATCTTTAACCTTCGATAAAATACAATGGTACGGTTGTTCTAATCGTGTGACCCTTATACAAATATTTTCTTCAACGAATTTCTATACGAATAAAGTTGCTTGTTGCTTACGTAAAAAGCCCAGAATACTACCATTTGAACATGAATACGCCATGAACATATGTAAAAGAAAATTTTCACCGAGGATACCACTTTAACTGAGTAAATTATCAGTTGATGTTTTTTGTTAACAGTCAACTAAATTCAATTGTAATTAAATACGTCTGTCAAAACAAGAAAAAAACATTTTGATGTGTAATATCAATTACTAATTTTCAATAAAACTATAATTTTTAAAAATTATATTTTAATTGATAATACAAAAGTCGTTTTCAAACAAGACTTTATAAAACAATGTCAATTCACATTAAATATTTATTTATTAAAAATAATATTTATTTATTTCTATTTATTATTATATTTTATGTTGCTCTTGTGTATGATTTAATAGAGCATTTAACTGGTTAGAATTTAAGTACTTTTAAAAAACATTATGTGCATTTTTAAACATTTTTTTAAGACACATTAATTCAATGTTTTAATTAGCTTTTTTGAAGATGCACTAATTAAGCGTCCCTTGCTATGTGAAAACTTCACTTCCCATCCTTATAACAACAACTAAGTCTGCATTTTTTTTTCTTCATCACTTCAGCCGTCTCAAGCGTAGATGTCGCCAGCTGAGAGGTGTCCTACAGGACACAAGAGGTGTCCTACAGGACACAAGAGATGTCCTAGGGGACACGAGTTTTCTCAGTCACTGAGCCTGGATTGGTGATGGAAAAAATAAAATGTGTGCTGCCGCTTTTATTTGCATGCGATCTTTGATTCGTTCTTACGAACGTTTCTTCTTAATTAATCGTACCTTCATCTGTCTCCTTTAATTTTAACTTAATTAAAAAAAACTAACATGTTCTATTTAACAAAGAATGTAAATTAAATATTTCATTTTACAATATAATGCAATAAAATATAATCAAAAGTGGAGTTCAGTTTATGTTGTTTTATAAAATATATTATAATTGTATTTTTGAAATAATTGATTCAATACCGTTGTTTTCTTCAGGTTATTGATACATAACATTCCCCTCTGATTTTAATTTTAAGACATATTTAATCAGAGTAGATGCTTTTTGTATTGTTCGCTGATGTCAGACTTTATGTCGCTACCAAATATTTTTAAAATATATTTCACATTAAGCTTGAATGTACGAAAAAAAACATGTGTTTATTTAAGTATAAAGTTAAATGTAAAATGTAACCCAAAAAAAAAAATCAAAGATATAAAAAAAAAGTTTAAAAAAAACATGGACACTTTAGCCGTTTATAAAGTTAAAAAATGGCTAAAAAATTTAAATGAAAAATTAACTTTTAAACAAAAATCGAAAACACTTGAAATAATTACTTCCTTAAAAAACAGAAGTGTGTGCTTCAATACAAAGCAAGACACACGACAAAATTAAAGTTAATAAACTTTATTCAGACACTAATCTAAATAAACCGGGAGTGATCTCCCCTAAACTTTCTCGAATATTCTAATATAACACTACGGGGGATGGCAACTCAGGACATAGACAACATTTTAATCCATTTTTAATTACTTAAACTTTTTATAATAGAATAGAATCTCGTAAAAAATAATTGCACACCAAGTTGACATCAAATAAAATGGGCATAATAGTGCTCGATATTATTAGTACTTTATAAATTTACATGCGTTTTTTTGAGAAATCGGAAATAGCGTAAATTTCTACTTCCGGTCAACGAAAATTATTCAAAATTTTAAAGAAGACAGAAAATTAGATCTTTTACTTACTTGTGAAATTTCATTTATATATCTGAAATGGTACTCACGTTATAGGCTTTTGAAAAAATCAAAGTAGAAAAAGTTCCACTTCCGGTTATCGGAAGCTCAAAAGTTGATACGGATCTACGATTTTGATATAATACTTATATATGAAATTTCATCAACATAGACACACACACACACAGACACACAGACATACGGACAAGATTGCAAAAATTATGTTTTTCCGTATCAGTGAGGTGTAAAACGTCGAGATTTGTAAAAGTCTCGATTTTTTTTTTTTGCACGATTACAAGACTTTCTCTATACTTCGTATATACGAGAAAGTAAAAAACTAAACAATTAAATAAATGAAAAATAGAAAGATGTTTCAATTGTAAATTTAATTTAAAAAAAAGAAAGTTAAAGTATACTATCATATTTTCTTTTTAAGACTATAAGCAAACAATTATTTTAAATCTCAAGAAACTTACAATGGAATGTAAAGAAAACGTGAAAACCATTTATTTTTAAATTTCACTTTTTTTATTAACATCCTATACAAAATAAATGACAAGATAATAATAAAACGATTGCAAAAAATAAAGCGCAAACAACCAGTTCATAACATAAACAACTTTGTCTGAAAACATTAACATGGGTGAGAAACACGCATTTCACGATCGTAGATGTCTACTACTCATTAACTCACTTTGTCTATAGCAGAGGCGAAGCGAGTGTGTGTGTGGGGGGGGGGGGGGTACATATGTCCCCGGGCGCCAAAATGGGTTGTAAAAACAACAATTTTAACTGCAGTTTTGCATTTTAAATATAAGAAATGTATGGGGGGGGGGGGGGGAGAGTTGCAAATTGAAAGTTTGAGGGGGTGGGGTGGAATTTGAAAGTTTGACGGGGGGCGTAAATTGAAAATTGAAAGGTTGTTCCCGATGAGGGGGGGGGGGGAGAGGCGCCCAATTGAAAGTTTGTCTCCGGGCGCCGGGAAGGGTCGCTACGCCTCTGGTCTATGACCTGGTGTAGCTTTCATCAGGCTGTCAAGCCTGGCTCTAGTCATCGGCGCTGAACCTCCTGAGAAACCCCATCGTTGAGGCATTCTTCAGGCTGAGCAGCCGCGGCATAAAGAGAAAGAAGATGGCCGTCGAGTGGTTCATGAGCACCGACAGGGCCAGCAGCACCACCTTCAGGTTGTGGCTGGTGGTGGAGAAGTGGGCGGGCAGGAAGGCCACCCACATGATCAGGGTCGTGATGACGCACATGGACACGTTGCGGCTCTCCTTGTACGTGCTGGGCAGGCTGTGCGTCTTGAACGCCAGCACGGAGCACAGGAACAGCAACGAGATGTCCAGGACGAAATACGGAGCGACGAGTTCCTCGTGGATCAGGCAGGCCGTCTCGACGTACGGAACGTTTTTTTCCGGCATGAAGTCTAGCACTCGTATCGGGAATTTCATTTCGATAATAATAAAGACAACAATCTATGGAAGAGATAAAAATGTAAACGGATAGTGGGCGCTCAGTGATGGAAATTGAACATAGGCAGAGGCGTAGCGAGGGGAGGGGGTCGGGAGGTGCGGACCGCACCGGGTGACACCCGACCTCGCTACGCCACTGATTATAGGTATTATATTATGTTATAAAACGTAAACTTAACAATAAACTCCAATGCAGAGAAATATATTTTCCATAAGTGCGCGCCCAGACTTTTTTTTGTGTGTGAATATTATAAAAGACTTTTTCCTTTAAAAATATTTAATTTCAATGTGAGATCTATTTTCTACTTTTCACGCATTCGTTCGAAAAAAATAATTTTATACTACATGAGCAAAGAATAAAAATTGCTATGTGTAGGATTAAAGGCCGACAACCAAAAGGCCAATGGGACAACAGGTCGACATAAAATGGCCGACTCGACAAAAGGCCGACAGACTATAAAGCCGACAAACCATAAGGCCGAAAAACATAAAAACCCTAATATCACAAAATATGGGTTACTCCCCTCTAGACTAACATCAAAGACAGAGCTTGACGACATCTCTGCCGACATGTTACATGCTGATTGAGATGGCATCGTTTTCTTGTCTTTACATCTATGCTCTAGAGCAGGGGGTCTCCAAACTTTTCAGTCTGAGGGCCGCATTAATTATCAAATTTCAGTTCGGGGCCAGTTTCTTCTAGGCATGTCTTTGATTTTTCTAGGCAAATTTCCTCAGCCATCACCAACAAACAATTTTTCCTTGGACAAAAATATCTCCGCGGGCCGGATGAGAGGACCTCGCGGGCCGCATCCGGCCCGCGGGCCGTAGTTTGGAGACCCCTGCTCTAGAGGATAAAAACTAGGTAGGACTCACCTCTATGGAAGCGAAGGTCAAAAACGTGAGGACCTGGGACTTAGAACTGGTGTATGAGACCTTGATGTTACCCTTTCTCCTCAGGAAGATCCGGTACACGCGCACGGCCTTGAGCAGCATGGTCATGTACATGGAGGTCAGGCTGACCAGGATCATGACCACACCGATGAAACAGCCCAGCTCGGAGGGGAAGCTGACCAGGAACGGCACCGACAGATACCCACAGAACATGGCCACAAGCTGGATGGTGCTAATCTCCAGGCTGGCCGATTTGATGACGCTGGACTCGGCGTTAACCCAGTACACGACCAGGATAAACAAAACCATCGCCAGGCCAATAAAGGACAAGGTGATGAGGAACGCCGCGACCGGGCGGTGCCAGAGCAGGACGTCGGTCAGGATCCGGATACACGGGCTGGTGTTGTTGAAGTTCTGGACTCGCGGCCAGAAGAACTTGGGACACGAGACGCAGGCCGTCAGGTTCTCGTTGACGTACGCGTTGGACTGGCACTCCTTGCAGTTCCAGCAGCAGGCCAGCTTCTTCAGGTGGTACTCCTGCCTGTCGCACCTGGGCATGCACATGTCCTGAACATCGTCGATCACCTTCATGTAACGATGCGGGTCGGATATATCCCTCAGCATGGTAATACGATCCGCGATTTCCGCGATTTTCAACGGTGTATAGGTTGAAGTTTTCCTATCATGAATAACTTGATACAGATACAGATCTTTATGTACAACGCCGTTTTTGTCAAAAACTACTTTCCCTGAATATCCTTCAAAGGACACGTTTTTGATATACTCGAGAAAATGGCCACGATTAATCTCTATGCAATCGTGTGCCCAAGTTGGCGTGACCCGCTGCTGCTCGTGGCATTGGGAGAACAGGAAAGCGTTTGTAGCCTTAACTAGCACCTGCACCGAGTCGTGGATCACACCGGCGTAGTGGGCGAACCCGTGCTCGTACGCGCCCAACGCTGACATGATGCAAGCGTCGTCCGTCTTGCAGGAGAACTTTTGTCGCAGCATTGGCAGGAACCACGGATTCGGGTTGTCTTTTGTCAGCTTCATCAGAGCGTCTTTGACACCCGGGACATCAGCGAAGTCGTTCGCCACGGCCATGGAGCCCTCTACCAGCTCGCCTGACCACATGTACCTGATCCAGTAGCTCGTCCCTATCCATAAGTTCCAGCCCTCGGTTTTAGTCTTGCGAACAGCGTCCATGATCTTCAAGGTGTAGGTGCTGGACACGAACACCAGCACGACCTTGGGGGCTTGGGGGCTGAAGGTCAGGTGTTTGACCAACCGTAGAATATTCGAACTCTCTGAAATCATGGCCGTGTTGGAGATACACAGGCCGTAGGCCCTGACGCTCTTTTGGATGACGTTAAAGGCGTCCTCAGCGTACATTCCCTGCTCGTAGACGACGGAGAAATACTTCCAGCCCCTAAAGACAAGGAACCGAACCATGGCCAGGCTCTGGGCTGAGAAGGTGGAGGCGAGGTGCATGAAGGATGGAAACTCCTACTAGGAGGAAGAGAAAATGTGTTGAATAAACGTGCTGTTTCACTAGCCCGTGAAATAGATACAATCATGTACAAATACGACAATACTAGGTTATGTTTATTTTAGGCATTTAAATACGTGTTAAATTACATCAATACAATGTTATGTTTATTTTAGACATTTAAATACGTGTTAAATTACATCAATACTAGGTTATGTTTATTTTAGACATTTTAATACGTGTTAAATTACATCAATACTAGGTTATGTTTATTTTAGACATTTAAATACGTGTTAAATTACATCAATACTAGGTTATGTTTATTTTAGACATTTAAATACGTGTTAAATTACATCAATACTAGGTTTTTTTTTAGACATTTAAATACGTGTTAAATTACATCAATACTAGGTTATGTTTTTTTAGACATTTAAATATGTGTTAAAATACATCAATACTAGGTTATGTTTATTTTAGACAGTAACAAATATTTGAAATTACAACAGTTTCTAGTTATGTTTATTTTAGACATGTAAATGCGTGTTAAATTACAATACTAACTTGTGAAACATACAAAAGTGCGAAACTACAACAATCTTAAAACCGCCCATTTAACAACTTTCTGAATAAAGGATAGTGTGTTTTCAAATAAAACATATTCCTATTCCTAATAGGGACCTACATAAAACGGTTAGAATTCAAGAAGTACGACATAATCTATCGTACAACATAGCAATATTTGGAAAACCCTAAATATGTTGCAAATACTTTGATTAATATTGTGAAGAAAATTGTATTTAATGTGCGTTTTCTTTCCCTAGACATGTAACTTACAGCATCAATTTTTGCATCTCTCATTTTCTATTAGTTTATATTATTATCTATATTTAGAATAAACAATGCTTTCTATTATCGTTAACATCTTTATCTACATTATCCAGTATATTGCGTCCTAGATTTGTCGATACAATTGACTAACACCAGACAGCATACAGCCTATACAACAGACCCCTAGACGTAAACTAGACAGCATACAGCCTCTACAACTGACCCATAGACTAACACTAGACAGCATACAACCGACCCCTAGCCTAACACTAGACAGCAAACAGCCTGTACAACTGACCCCTAGACTTACACTACAAAGCATACAGCCTGTACAACAGACCCCTAACACTAGACAGCATACAGCCTATACAACTGACCCCTAGACTTATAATAGAAAGCATACAGCCTTACAACAGACCCCTAGACTACCACCAGAGTGCATACAGCCTATGCCACTGACCCCTAACACTAGACAGCATACAGCCTATTCAACCGACCCCTAGACTTAAACTAGACAGCATACAGCCTATACAACTGACCCCTAGCCTACCACCAGAGTGCATACAGCCTATACAACTGACCCCTAACACTAGGCAGCATACAGCCTATATAACTGACCCCTAGACTAACACCAGAGTGCATACAGCCAACTTACCCCTAACACTAGACAGCATACAGCCTATACAACTGACCCCTAGCCTACCATCAGAGTGCATACAGCCTATACAACTGACCCCTAACACTAGGCAGCATACAGCCTATATAACTGACCCCTAGACTAACACCAGAGTGCATACAGCCTATATAACTGACCCCTAGACTAACACCAGAGTGCATACAGCCTATACAACTGACCCCTAGCCTACCACCAGAGTGCATACAGCCTATACAACTGACCCCTAGCCTACCACCAGAGTGCATACAGCCTATACCACAGACCTCAGTGCCCAAAACATCAAAGCACCCAGCGAAGTTGATGATTGGGATGTTGAAGGTGTTCAAGAGAGAGGATATCGCCTCGGAAGTCTTGGCGTTGTCAGTACCGATCACACCAATCACGGGGAAATCTTTGATCACAGTTAGGTCCCCTGGACGGAAAAGAGTGGGTGGGTTACTGGCCCTTTCATTACTTAGTTCCTTTAAGCAGCTGGAGAATTAGTTAAATGATATTTTTATATGTTCTACAGATCAAGTTTGTTCTGAGATTTGTTTGATATTTTCATATACGTGGAGCTATCGACATTTTAGCGCCAGTAAATATGAGGACATTAGCACTAAAAAATATGTGGACATACCACTTGTGAACATGTGAAATAGCACGTTACCCATCAGCGCATTCACTCTACCACAGTACATCAACATGTATTTTCGTAACTCACGTTCAAATTAAAAAATTTCCTTTTTCGAACCTGGGTGAGATGAAGTAGAGCTGACCTCTTTCTGTGGATTCAGCCTATGAAGGGATTGTGTTGTCAGCACTATGTCCAATCGACGTTGCTTTCCCTGATACACTCATCAGAGATGGGTAGACTCAAGGTGCGGTGCTACTCTAACTAAAGACCCGAAATTGAGACTGTTTAACTCGAGACATTCGGGTTATAACTCGTATGCTCTTCCACACGACCACGCCGTTTCCGTTCAAATAAAATATACACAGTTAAATAGTTCAAGGACGACCTGGCCTAGCGGTAGAGAGCTAGACTGCTAACCCGAAAGTCTCGAGTTCGAATCCCTGTTCAAATCAATAGAACGCCCCTGAGTCCACCCGGTTCTGATGAGTACCTAACTCACGTTAGGAAACAAAGGTTGCTGGGCATAATGTTGACAACATCTTCCTCTTGTATGCTTCTGTCGTTGAAACAGTCGAGTCCTACTTCATGTGCCCCATGTGTTTTTGACACAAACGAACAAAGATGATAATGATTAAAAGTTTGGTCGTGAGTACACTATTTAGTTTACCTGGTCCAACATGCTCCTCTTCATCCCGCCTGACTTCAAGCTTGCCTGTCTTGTTGGTGCTAGGACTCTTAGACTGGTAACCTATTTGTGGAATGAACCGCATTGCGTTCACCAAGGCGACTGTTTCCTTCGAGCAGCTGTCTGTCACGACAAACCCCAGCTTCAAATTGTACAGCAGCTGCCCCTGCTAGATAATTCAATTCAGAGGCTAGATCAGTTTTTGTGGCGGACTTAGGTAATGTAAGTCTATGTTTCTAGCATGGCTTAATAGAATAGAATTAGTAGAAAACCTAAGGACAGCTTCTTGTAACCTTATTGAAAAGATTTAGGAGGGGAGGCTGCAAAGGTTTTTACCGAATAGATTTAGGAGGGAAGGCTGCAAAGGTTTCTACCGAATAGATTAAGAAGGGAAGGCTGCAAAGGTTTCTATAGAATAGATTTAGGAGGAAGGGTACAAAGGCTTCTACCGAATAGATTTAGAAGAAAAGTTTTGATCAGTTTCATTGGCTTAACCAAATAGATTTAGTAGAAATTGTTAGAAGTGGTCATCCAGTTGCTGGATACATTGACGGGAAAATTGTTGCTGGACAGGTTATGTAAATTCTCAACTCGCATTGCATATATATGAACATACACATGGATAAAAACATACACAACAACAGTATTTAGACGAATAGTTCTAGGCGTCGAAAACAATTTCGATTTAGAACTGCTGAAACTTTGACCCATTACAGCTAACTATTGACACTAATTGAGTTGATTAATGACACATGTTACCTCGTTGACGCTGTTGATGGCGTGGACTAAAGGCTCGATCATCGAGATGGCGTTGTAGCTGGTGGTGATGTTGCCGCAGTAGCTGTGTGGTTCCAGCTCCGTCAGCGCGAAGATGGCGCCGATGTTCAGGTCGCCGGGCTGGTGGTACTTGCTCTCCCTCCACTCTGGGAGGGCGTAGTAGGCCTGGCCAGGGTGGGCCACGAGAGCCAGGAGCCAGACGAGTCTAGACATGGCTAGGGAAATGAGCATAGAGAACTCAGGCTGCAGCGCTTAGTTGTCGTAGTGTTTCAACTAAATATTATGTAGGCCCACATGACGCTACGTTTTAGTTTTTATATGCTGGTGTGATTTATAACAAAATAAAGGATTTGGACGCGTCTGGTGTAGGATTAGAGTAAAGATTGAGATTAAGGGTAGGGTCAGGGCAGAGGCGTAGCGAGGGAGGGGGGGGGGACGGGGCGTGGGGGACGTACGTCCCCGGGCGTCGATCTTAGGGGGCGCCAAAATGGGTTGGAAAAACAAATTGAAAGTTAGAGGGGGGTGGTGGAAATCGAAAGTTTGAGGGGGGTGCAAATCGAAAGTTTGATGGGGGAGGGTGCAAATCAAAAGTTTTGGGGTGGGGGCTGCAAATCGGACGTTTGAGGGGGGGAGGGTGCAAATCGAAAGTTTGAGGGGGGGGGTGCAAATCGGAAATTTGTCCCCGGGCGCCGCCTCTGGATCTGGGTTATGGTTAGGACACGCTTAAAGGTCAGCGTCAAAGCTAGGACTAGTTTTAAGGGCTGGTTTAAATCCACACGTAGGACTATTTTTAGCGCAATTTCAAAAAAAGAAAAATTGCGTTTAATAATGCGTCATTTCTGGATGGATGTGTGTCCGCAGCGTGTCCGCAGCTTTAAGTTGTATCTCCTCCTCAACGAAGCAATATCGAGGACTTGTTCCAAAAGCAAATATGTTAAAGCAAGTTCCGAGGATGAACATAGGCCAAAAAACATTCCCGGAATTCCTTCCTGGATTTCCCGGAAAAGCCAAAAAACCTCGAAAAAATGCAGTTTTTTTGCCCACATCTCGGCAACCAGACCACTTACCGACTTGAAACATTTACCAATCGATTCCTGCCATAATTTAGAACAATATTGCTGAAGAAAGTTTTCAAAAATATCCTTTCGTTCGATCATAAAAAATTAATTTCTTCTAATTTGTATTGGCTAAGATTACTAGGAATATACAAATATTTCTACCACCCAAACCAAGCACACCGGCTGAGGCAGTCGCTAGTGAGAGGTAACGTCTACACACGCTGCCATTGGCCAGACTCGCGCAGATCTCGCGAGGGGGCGGGGACTAGCTCTGCTCGTGTGGTTTAAACTGAGCATCGTGTAGGAGTTTATATTTATAGGATGATTTACTTATTAACATAAGGAAATTGCGCTTAAATTGTCACTAGACTTTTTATTAACTTGTTTAAGGTTAGTTTCCTGGCCATGGTAAAGACAAGCTTTAAGGTTATAGCAAGGTTAGGAATAGCTTTAAAGGTTAGGGTCAAGGCCATGGTTAAGATTAGCTTTGAGATTAGGGTCTTGGTTAAGATAAGCTTTAAGGTTAGGCTAGAAACGTATAGAAATACCAACCACCTAACAAAATCAGCTTTAGCTGAAATTTTCTTAAAATTTCGAATCAGCACCGACTAGTGCCGGCGCCAGGTTATTTAGCGCCCTAGGCGACCGCCTAGTTCGCCTTATCGGTAGCGCCGGCCCTGGCTACGACTTGAACTAGAATCCTAACATAAGTTAACTAATCAAGACTAAAAAAATCTATCTAGATTCGAGATGTTTACAGATCTAGATCTAGAAACTAGAGCTAGCTGTCTTTATCGTGACTTGTGATTGACATTCATTTTGATCTGGATATATTTATCTAGAGAGGAAACTATTTCCTAGCTTAACTAAAGTAGCATCACAACGTACCTAGATTCTATTCTCCAGGTTAGACTTTTCCTCAACACCTAATGCAACCCAATTGTTTTGATCATGATTTACATAGATGATCGCCTTCAACAAATCGAAAAGTCCAATCGTTTCCGGTTCGATTAGGTATTAGTCTCCACGTTTAAGAATTTTAGTAAATGGTGCGCAACCTGTGACTATTTTTAGAAACTGTGAGGGGATGTGACTCTGGAGATGTAAAACTTGACATCTATGGAGGTCGTGGGTGGGCGCGTCTTTCACGTTGATTTTTTTAGGAGCTTAGCTAATTTTTGCTATTTATTGAATCGTACATATATATTTTGTATAAATGTAACTGTAGTAAAAGCTTAAGAGTATTTAAAATACGTTTTTTTTTAAGTACCAAACTACCTACTTAGTATCAAGAGGTCACACAAACATTTTACCATTTTATGTCACATCAATTAGGATTTTTAAATTATTTTTAAATGTTATATTTATGGTGAGACACACACACACACACATACATATATATAACACATATGTAATAATTTACATGCAAATATATAGAACAAAAAGCAGACCGAATAGCATTCGATTTTAATAATATTTCTTAAAGAACAAAATTGTGCTTTGTTGATAATTTTTTCATGTTTAATGTTGGTTTAAAAAAATAAACCTTGTTGCCCTACGTATAAAAAATTGATTTTTTCGACCAAAAACAATTGATAGACAATTTAACGAAGAAATGAACATTATAAAAATATGCAATACTCAAACGAATTTGAAAAGAAAGGTTCTTAAAGACATAAAATCAGTTGCGTCACATCACGTTGGTCCACATTTTCATCATATGTCTAAAGTTACGTCATGTGTCTAAAGTTACTCAATAGGTCCATCATTAAGTCATAGGTCCACAGATACGTCATATATATATATATATATATATATATATATATATATATATATATATATATATATATATATATATATATATATATATATATATATATATATATATATTCACCATGACGTCATGCGTCAATAGTGACGTCATGTGTCCACAGTGACGTCATAAGTTCACAGCGACGTCATATGTCCAATAGTTAGTAACTACTTTATATGAGGATCGTTCGAACTTGCCAGAGACACAATCGAAGTCTTCATCCAATTCAGTACACCAACTGACATTGACAAAAATCCAGCGTTAATCGTCATGTTAATCTTAGTCCTCAGGTCTATCAGGTAAGGAGTGAGTCTTGGGAATGGATATATCTCACTAGAGATGTCCATTGAGATGTTGTCTAAACACAGGTCTAACGCTGTTATACCAATGTCAGTTTGACCTCGACTGTCCACATATGACGTCATCCCCACCACCACCACCCCCGTCACTATCCTCATTCACGTTATCAGCTGTACACCCAATACCAAATTCTCCATCGGTCAATGGTTGACAGAGATGCTCTCCCTTAGAGAGACAAAATCTCCATCGGTCAAAGTTTGACAGAGATGCTCTCCCTTAGAGAGACCAAATTTCCATCGGTCAAAGTTTGACAGAGATGCTCCCTCTTAGAGAGACAAAATCTCCATCGGTCAAAGTTTGACAGAGATGCTCTCTCTTAGAGAGACTAAATCTCCATCGGTCAATGGTTGACAGAGATGCTCTCCCTTAGAGAGACAAAATCTCCATCGGTCAATGGTTGACAGAGATGCTCTCCCTTAAAGAGACCAAATTTCCATCGGTCAAAGTTTGACAGAGATGCTCCCTCTTAGAGAGACAAAATCTCCATCGGTCAAAAGTTGACAGAGATGCTCTCTCTTAGAGAGACTAAATCTCCATCGGTCAATGGTTGACAGAGATGCTCTCCCTTAGAGAGACAAAATCTCCATCGGTCAATGGTTGACAGAGATGCTCTCCCTTAGAGAGACAAAATCTCCATCGGTCAATGGTTGACAGAGATGCTCTCCCTTAAAGAGACCAAATTTCCATCGGTCAAAGTTTGACAGAGATGCTCCCTCTTAGAGAGACAAAATCTCCATCGGTCAAAAGTTGACAGAGATGCTCTCCCTTAGAGAGACAAAATCTCCATCGGTCAATGGTTGACAGAGATGCTCTCTCTTAGAGAGACAAAATCTCCATCGGTCAAAGTTTGACAGAGATGCTCTCCCTTAGAGAGATAAAATCTCCATCGATCACTTGTTGGTAGAGATGGTCTCCCCGAGCGAGCCAAACACCTTGTTCCTGTCCATCCGCTTGCCGGCCATGTACCACAGGGCGTACATCCGGGGCAGGAACAGGAAACACAGGGCTGTGGTGTGGTTGATGAGGATGGCCAGAATGATGTAGTAGAACTTGAGCAGCCGCTTGGTGGAGGTGAAGTAGGCCGGCATGAAGGCCACCCACATGATCATGGTGGTGATGACGCACATGGACACGTGACGGCTCTCCTTGAACGTGCTGGGCAGGCTCTGAGTCTTGAAGGCGAACACGGAGCAGAAGCAGAGCAGGACCACGTCGAAGATGAAGAAGGGGATGAGCGTGATGTCAGAGATGTCGCAGACCTCCTCCGTGTACTTGAGGTTCTCTTCCGGCTGGTTGACGATGACGTCGATGGGGAAGTAATAGATCAAGGTGAAGTAGATCACCACCTGAAATACAAGAAGTACCAGATCAAGGTGAAGTAGATCACCACCTGAAATACAAGAAGTACCAGATCAAGGTGAAGTAGATCACCACCTGAAATACAAGAAGTACCAGATCAAGGTGAAGTAGATCACCACCTGAAATACAAGAAGTACCAGATCAAGGTGAAGTAGATCACCACCTGAAATACAAGAAGTACCAGATCAAGGTGAAGTAGATCACCACCTGAAATACAAGAAGTACCAGATCAAGGTGAAGTAGATCACCACCTGAAATACAAGAAGTACCAGATCAAGGTGAAGTAGATCACCACCTGAAATACAAGAAGTACCAAATCAAGGTGAAGTAGATCACCACCTGAAATACAAGAAGTACCAGATCAAGGTGAAGTAGATCACCACCTGAAATACAAGAAGTACCAGATCAAGGTGAAGTAGATCACCACCTGAAATACAAGAAGTACCAGATCAAGGTGAAGTAGATCACCACCTGAAATACAAGAAGTACCAGATCAAGGTGAAGTAGATCACCACCTGAAATACAAGAAGTACCAGATCAAGGTGAAGTAGATCACCACCTGAAATACAAGGATCAAGGTGAAGTAGATCACCACCTGAAATACAAGAAATGTCAAAGCGAGGTGAATTTTTTTCCGATAAAAAAAGGCCAAAACTCTTACCCCTTACTTAAGACTTATTATAATTAAATGAATAATAAACTTTACAATATTGCTAAGTCAACACTAAAATAAAATTTTTTATCATTACAAATATTGTTCACTTATCGGATTCAATAATCACAAGTAGAGGACTGTACTCTGGTTAAGAACCACTGTTTTAATCGAACTTCTGAATATTGTGCTGTTATTTAATTACATATTATTTTGATTTATTTTTAAAATTGTGTGTGTAGTTAAACGTTTTTCAACAAAATTGTGTATAACCGCATTGAATATAAAGCTAATTGCTGAGCCCGACTCTCACCTGAAAGACGAGGAAGATGGAGAAGAAAGCCACCTGGAAGAGAGAGCCTGTGTAGGACAGTTTCATTTGTTTCTTGGACATCTTGAAAATCCGATAGACTCGAACGGATTTAATCAGCATGGCGACGTAGAGTGAGTTGAAGCTGAACGTGAAGAAGCAGATCCCTAGCACACACGACCAATGGGTGGGCCGCAACAAGAGGATGGGCACGCCCAGGTAGCCTGACATGATGGAGATGAGCTGGATGATTGATAGTTCAATGCTCGAGGCCTTGATGATGAACTCCCCCCTGTACACGACGTAAATGACCAGCAGGACCACGGCTAGGATGACCCCTGTCATGGAGAGGATGAGCAGGACAATGGCGATGAGCGAGTTCCACGTCATGTGATCCGGCGTGATGGGCACGCAGACGTCGTGCTGGGGCCAGTGGAGGAGCGGGCACTTGACGCAGTGGGTGCCGTCTGCTGAGACCTTCATGTACTCCTGGCACACGCGACACCGCCAGCAGCAGTTCATATACTGCACCCTGAACTCCCCCGGCTTGCACTTCGGCATGCAGAAGTAATCCGCTTGCGTGTGGGCCTCGGGGAAGCTGAAATGCTCCCAGGTGATGTTCTCAGACAGGGTTAACTTCTCCGTGCCGACGTCGTACAGCCCGATAAAGCTGGGCGTAATTTCTCCGTTGTTCGGGACCAAATTAGACTGGATGACTTTCACGTTGCCGATGACGTCGCCTTCCTTGTTAAAGACAA
Organism: Physella acuta; assembly: GCF_028476545.2. Taxonomy (NCBI): domain Eukaryota; kingdom Metazoa; phylum Mollusca; class Gastropoda; family Physidae; genus Physella; species Physella acuta. The sequence goes on along the minus strand of NW_026731897.1, from coordinate 91,943 downwards.
TATTGCCGGAGAGTCCCTTGAAAGAGACCTTCCAGATGTAGCTGATGAACTCGTGCTGATGCCTGTCGAAACATTCCGAGGCCTGCTTGCCTTTAGCTGTGGGACATTTCTCCTGCAGCAGCATTGACAGAGCATGCGCAAGCACCAACACGGCGTCGTAAACCAGACAAGACGGCAGTAACATTTTGCATAATTCCTTATGATTCAGTTTCTTTTCTTCTTCGCTTTGATAAGGAAGCCAAGGATTTTCGCTCGTTTTTAAACTCGTCCTCACAATTTCCAAGAACCCGGGGATGGGATGCGTGTCGTAGGCCACGGCGATGGAGCCGGGAATGAAGCCGTCGCCATACATATTGACTGTCAACGTGTCCGTTCCTATCCACAAAAAATCTTTCTCCGTCCCGGTTGCCTTGGCGGCTGCAAATAGCCGTGGAAACACAATGTCAGACACCAGCACCACGACAATCCGCGATAACTTAACTTGCTTCTTCAGCCGGTTCAACACCTGTTCGTACTTGGTCGAGTCCATCAGTTTGATGGTCATGGCGATGCACATACGTTCCTTCTCCGCGCGGAGCCTGAGCGCTCTATAGGCGCCATCGCCGTAGGTTCCCGCCTGATACATTACGGAAAAATAAAGCCAGTTCTTGATTTTCAGCAGCTTGATGATCCCTGCGAGCTGATACCTGAGAGGGGCGATCACTCTAAAGAATGCTGGAAATTTGTTCTGTTGAAAGAACGAGAAAGTTTAAAATACCGAACAAAGCTGGGTAACTGGGAATAGAGGGTTTGTGCCGATGTATAGAGGGAAAAGGGAGGGAGGTAAAAATTTTCGTTTCCAGGGGTCAAATAACTGTGGGAGGGGTCAAATAACTGTGGGAGGGGTCAAATAACTGTGGGAGGGGTCAAATAACTGTGGGAGGGGTCAAATAACTGTGGGAGGGGTCAAATAACTGTGGGAGGGGTCAAATAACTGTGGGAGGGGTCAAATAACTGTGGGAGGGGTCAAATAACTGTGGGAGGGGTCAAATAACTGTGGGAGGGGTCAAATAACTGTGGGAGGGATCAAATAACTGTGGGAGGGGTCAAATAACTGTGGGAGGGGTCAAATAACTGTGGGAGGGGTCAAATAACTGTGGGAGGGGTCAAATAACTGTGGGAGGGGTCAAATAACTGTGGGAGGGGTCAAATAACTGTGGGAGGGGTCAAATAACTGTGGGAGGGGTCAAATAACTGTGGGAGGGGTCAAATAACTGTGGGAGGGGTCAAATAACTGTGGGAGGGGTCAAATAACTGTGGGAGGTGTCAAATAACTGTGGGAGGGGTCAAATAACTGTGGGAGGGGTCAAATAACTGTGGGAGGGGTCAAATAACTGTGGGAGGGGTCAAATAACTGTGGGAGGTGTCAAATAACTGTGGGAGGGGTCAAATAACTGTGGGAGGGGTCAAATAACTGTGGGAGGGGTCAAATAACTGTGGGAGGGGTCAAATAACTGTGGGAGGGGTCAAATAACTGTGGGAGGGGTCAAATAACTGTGGGAGGGGTCAAATAACTGTGGGAGGGGTCAAATAATTGTGGGAGGGGTCAAATAACTGTGGGAGGGATCTACGAATCCCTGTGTGTATCACGTGACTTTTGCAGTGGTCAGAGAAGGTTGGAAGGGATCTATGTCGTGGGATCTCGTTACACTTAGAGAGTCAGTTCAATCTATCGTGGTCAGTGAGATATGCCGAGATGACTTTCAATCTATCGTGGTCAGTGAGAAATGCTGAGATGACATTCAATCTATCGTGGTCAGTGAGATATGCCGAGATGACATTCAATCTATCGTGGTCAGTGAGATATGCCGAGATGACATTCAATCTATCGTGGTCAATGAGATATGCCGAGATGACATTCAATCTATCGTGGTCAGTGAGATATGCCGAGATGACATTCAATCTATCGTGGTCAGTGAGATATGCCGAGATGACAGGAACAGGGATAGAGTGGACATGTATACAGCTGGACATGTATACAGCTGGACATGTATACAGCTGGACATTTATACAGCTGGACATGTATACAGCTGGACATGTATACAGCTGGACATGTATACAGCTGGACATGTATACAGCTGGACATGTATACAGCTGGACATGTATACAGCTGGACATGTATACAGCTGGACATGCATACAGCTGGACATCTGTACAGCTGGACATGTATACAGCTGGACATGCATACAGCTGGACATCTGTACAGCTGGACATGTATACAGCTGGACATGTATACAGCTAATCATGTATACAGCTGGACATGTATACAGCTGGACATGTATACAGCTAATCATGTATACAGCTGGACATGTATACAGCTGGACATGTATACAGCTGGACATCTGTACAGCTGGACATCTGTACAGCTAGTCATCTATACAGCTGGACATATCTACAGCTGGACAAACGCTCATGGTTGATAAATTCGAAAAAGTCTCGAGTTCAAACCCTCTGGCAGATAAGGCTCGATCCCTTCCAACACTAAAATTTAAGAACGAAGAAGAAGAAAGAAGAAGAAGAGTCTGAACTAGAATGTGTGTGACCAAATATTATTATACAATGTGACCAAATATAAATAAACTGTGACCAAATATAAATACAAAATGCGACCAAATATAAATTCAAAAATGGTTTTAATCACAGTTTGAGACCCATCAATTGTTGAGTCCTTAACCATGTTTTCTGAAAACTTAATCTAAACGCAAATCTAAGTGGGTACCTAAGACAAGCCCTAGTTTTGAATATTGGCTCAATCTAGACACCCGGGGGTCGGGTATGTACACCCGAGGGTCGGGTATGTACACCCGGGGGTCGGGTATGTACACCCGGGGGTCGGGTATGTACACCCGGGGGTCGGGTATGTACACCCGGGGGTCGGGTATGTACACCCGGGGGTCGGGTATGTACATCCGGGGGTCGGGTATGTACACCCGGGGTCGGGTATGTACACCCGGGGGTCGGGTATGTACACCCGGAGGTCGGGTATGTTGCTGGGAGTAATCGTACATAGGGTCAAAGTTACCGGTAGGTGTCAAGGTCACCATAAACAGCAGGCGCACAGCATGTTACCTGCAGTGGCGTAGCGAGGTCGGGTGTCACCCGGTGCGACAATGAATGGTGTCACCCCCCAGAGGCATAGCGACCCTTCCCGGGGGACAAACTTTAAAAGTTTCGAGTTGCACCCCCCCCCCCTCAAACCTTCGAATTGCACCCCCATCCCCTAAATCTTCGATTAGCACCACCCCCCTCCCTCAAACTTTCGATTTGCACCCCCCTCAAGTTTTTCTCTATATTTTTTACTTTTTTTTTGCCTTGGTGTCACCCCCCTAAATGGTGTCACCCGGTGCGGTCCGCACCCTCGCTACGCCTCTGGTTACCTGCGATGTTTGATGCGATAGTTGTACGGCTAAGGGGCAACAACCCGGACAGCTTACCATGTCACTGAGAATATCCGCGGACGCCAGAAAGCTGACCATCGGGATGTTCATGGTGGCCAGTAGCGTGGAGGAGGGTATGCTCGTCAAACTCGTGTCCGTCCCCACCACTCCAATGACCTTGTTCTGCTGTGGGTCAGTCGTGTTGCCTTCTGGTAAACCAAAGAGAGTATTTACTGGCACTTCGTCATCGCAAGATCTACCAAAACCTCACAAATGGACGATACAACTCTCCAAGCTTACATAATGATGACTATAACACCTCACAAATAGACCACACATCTTCCCACACTTTCATTACGACAAATCTAAACCTCAAAAATAGACCCTCAACATGTATATACTGACAACTCCAAAAGCCTCACACTTCCTTTAGAAGAACACACAATTAGACTGGGGAACATGCCTACACTTCCTTTAGAAGAACATACAATTAGACTGGGGAAGATGCCTACAATTCCTGTAGTAGGACACACAATTAGACTGGGGAACATGCCTACACTTCCTGTAGTAGGACACACATTTAGACTGGGGAACATGCCTACACTTCCTGTAGTAGGACATACATTTAGACTGGGGAACATGCCTACACTTCCTTTATTAGGACCCACAATTAGACTGGGGAACATGCCTACACTTCCTTTAGTAGGACACACAATTAGACTGGGGAACATGCCTACACTTCCTGTAGTAGGACATACATTTAGACTGGGGAACATGCCTACACTTCCTGTAGTAGGACACACAATTAGACTGGGGAACATGCCTACACTTCCTTTATTAGGACCCACAATTAGACTGGGGAACATGCCTACACTTCCTTTAGTAGGACACACAATTAGACTGGGGGACATGCCTACACTTCCTTTAGTAGGACACACAATTAGACTGGGGGACATGCCTACACTTCCTTTAGTAGGACACACATTTAGACTGGGGAACATGCCTACACTTCCTTTAGTAGGACACACATTTAGACTGGGGAACATGCCTACACTTTCTTTAGTAGGACAACATTTAGACTGGGGAACATGCTTACACTTTCTTTAGTAGGACACACATTTAGACAAGGGAACATGCCTACACTTCCTTTAGTAGGACAACATTTAGACTGGGGAACATGCTTACACTTTCTTTAGTAGGACACACATTTAGACAAGGGAACATGCCTACACTTCCTTTAGTAGGACACACATTTAGACTGGGGAACATGCCTACATTTCTTTAGTAGGACACACAATTAGACTGGGGAACATGCCTACACTTCCTTTATTAGGACCCACAATTAGACTGGGGGACATGCCTACACTTCCTTTAGTAGGACACATTTAGACTGGGGAACATGCGTACACTTCCTTTAGAAGAACACACAATTAGACTGGGGAACATGCCTACACTTCCTTTAGTAGGACACACAATTAGACTGGGGAACATGCCTACATTCCTTTAGAAGAACACACAATTAGACTAGGGAACATGCCGGTCGAAAACCCCCTGTACAAAAACCCCCCGCGACATAAACCCCCTGGACAAAAACCCCCCGCGACATAAACCACCTGGACAAAAACCCCCCGCGACATAAACCCCCTGGACAAAAACCCCCCGCGACATAAACCCCATGGACAAAAACCCCCCGCGACATAAACCCCCTGTACAAAAACCCCCGTGACATATACCCCCTGTACAAAAACCCCCCGCGACATAAACCCCCTGGACAAAAAACCCCCGCGATATAAACCCCCCGGATAATAACCCCCGGACTGAGGTTTATATAAAGAAAAATTAACTGCAACCAATTTCTATTATGATTGACTTTGAAATGTCTGTGATAAAAAGTGTTGAAAGGGTATTTCCAGATTGTGAGGTCAAAGGATGTTTCTTCCATCTTAGCCAAAATAGATACAGAAAAATTCAGGACTCTGGCCTTCAACAACTCTACCAAGTTGATAGTGAATTTGCTCTCAAGCTCAGAATGCTACCTGCGTTGGCTTTTGTTCCCATCGAACACATGAGTTATGCCTTTGAAAAATTATTGGAAATTTTCCCCCAAGAAGGAATGCCGATTGCAGACTACTTTGAGGACTACTATATTGTCAGACCACAACGTCGAGGTCGAAGACAACCTATGTTTCCATTTAATATGTGGAACATGCACACACGTGCAGAAGACCATATGCCAAAAACAAACAACTCAGTTGAAGGCTGGCCCAGAAGTTTTCAGTCGCATATGGGATGTTGCCACCCAAATATTTGGAAATTTATTGACTTTATTAAAAAGGAACAATCTCTCCAAGAGGTTTATTGTACACAGATTAATTCAGGTCACTGTTTATCAAAACAGAAAAAAAAATATATTGATAGCAGCTCTCGAATTTTAACTGTTGTTAAAAATTTTAATGATTCCACCATTATTGAGTATTTGCGAGGCATCGCTCACAATCTGTCTTTTTAAAGTTAAAATAAAAATAAAAGTTTTTTCCTAATGTTTGTTTTGTATTTTCATATTAATTTTGTTTCTCATCATCTTTGGTTTTCCTTATGTAAACCTCAATTGGGGGGTTTTTGTCCAGGGGGTTTAGATCGCGGGGGGTTTTTGTCCAGGGGGTTTATATCGCGGGGGTTTTTGTCCAGGGGGGTTTATGTCGCGGGGGGTTTATGTCCAGGGGGTTTTTGACCGGGAGCCGAACATGCCTACTCTTCCTTTAGTAGGACACACATTTAGACTGGGGAACATGCCTACACTTGCAATAGAAGAAAACACATTTACTACACTAAGTGGGGAACATGCCTACACTAACAAACTCGATATTACCAGCTAAAAAAGTATGTAATCTAGCACTCAACCACTCACTCTAGTCAACCTCAGCATATTTCCTCCACTCAAAAACTCATTCACCATATTCCCTCCACTCAAAAACTCATTCACCATATTCCCTTCACTCAAAAAATCACGCAACATATTCCCTCCACTCAAAAACTCACTCACCATATTCCCTCCACTCAAAAACTCTAGCACCATATTCCTTCCTTTCAAAAACTCACTCACCGTTTTCCCTCCAGTCAAAAACTCACGCACCATATTCCCTCCACTCAAAAACTCACGCACCATATTCCTTCCTTTCAAAAACTCACTCACCATATTCCCTCCACTCAAAAACTCACGCACCATATTCCCTCCACTCAAAAACTCACGCACCATATTCCCTCCACTCAAAAACTCACTCACCATATTTCCTCCACTCAAAAACGCACCATATTCCCTCCACTCAAAAACTCACGCACCATATTTCCTCCACTCAAAAACTCACCATATTCCCTCCACTCAAAAACTCACCACATTCCCTCCACTCAAAAACTCACCATATTCCCTCCACTCAAAAACTCACCACATTCCCTCCACTCAAAAACTCACCATATTTCCTCCACTCAAAAACTCACCATATTTCCTCCACTCAAAAACTCACCATATTTCCTCCACTCAAAAACTCACCATATTTCCTCCACTCAAAAACTCACCATATTTCCTCCACTCAAAAACTCACCATATTTCCTCCACTCAAAAACTCACCATATTTCCTCCACTCAAAAACTCACCATATTCCCTCCACTCAAAAACTCACCATATTTCCTCCACTCAAAAACTCACCATATTCCCTCCACTCAAAAACTCACCATATTTCCTCCACTCAAAAACTCACCATATTCCCTCCACTCAAAAACTCACCACATTCCCTCCACTCAAAAACTCACCATATTTCCTCCACTCAAAAACTCACCATATTTCCTCCACTCAAAAACTCACCACATTACCTCCACTCAAAAACTCACCATATTTCCTCCACTCAAAAACTCACCATATTCCCTCCACTCAAAAACTCTCCATATTTCCTCCACTCAAAAACTCACTCAGCATATTCCCTCCACTCAAAAACTCACCATATTTCCTCCACTCAAAAACTCACCATATTCCCTCCACTCAAAAACTCACCATATTTCCTCCACTCAAAAACTCACTCAGCATATTCCCTCCACTCAAAAACTCACCATATTTCCTCCACTCAAAAACTCACCATATTCCCTCCACTCAAAAACTCACCATATTTCCTCCACTCAAAAACTCACTCAGCATATTCCCTCCACTCAAAAACTCACCATATTTCCTCCACTCAAAAACTCACCATATTTCCTCCACTCAAAAACTCACTCAGCATATTCCCTCCACTCAAAAACTCACCATATTTCCTCCACTCAAAAACTCACCACATTCCCTCCACTCAAAAACTCACCATATTTCCTCCACTCAAAAACTCACCATATTCCCTCCACTCAAAAACTCACCATATTTCCTCCACTCAAAAACTCACTCAGCATATTCCCTCCACTCAAAAACTCACCATATTTCCTCCACTCAAAAACTCACCACATTCCCTCCACTCAAAAACTCACCATATTTCCTCCACTCAAAAACTCACCATATTCCCTCCACTCAAAAACTCTCCATATTTCCTCCACTCAAAAACTCACTCAGCATATTCCCTCCACTCAAAAACTCACCATATTTCCTCCACTCAAAAACTCACCATATTCCCTCCACTCAAAAACTCACCATATTTCCTCCACTCAAAAACTCACCACATTCCCTCCACTCAAAAACTCACCATATTTCCTCCACCCAAAAACTCACCATATTTCCTCCACTCAAAAACTCACCATATTTCCTCCACTCAAAAACTCACCATATTCCCTCCACTCAAAAACTCACCATATTTCCTCCACTCAAAAACTCACTCAGCATATTCCCTCCACTCAAAAACTCACCATATTTCCTCCACTCAAAAACTCACCACATTCCCTCCACTCAAAAACTCACCATATTTCCTCCACTCAAAAACTCACCATATTCCCTCCACTCAAAAACTCACCATATTTCCTCCACTCAAAAACTCACTCAGCATATTCCCTCCACTCAAAAACTCACCATATTTCCTCCACTCAAAAACTCACCACATTCCCTCCACTCAAAAACTCACCATATTTCCTCCACTCAAAAACTCACCATATTCCCTCCACTCAAAAACTCTCCATTTTTTCTTCCACTCAAAAACTCACTCAGCATATTCCCTCCACTCAAAAACTCACCATATTTCCTCCACTCAAAAACTCACCATATTCCCTCCACTCAAAAACTCACCATATTTCCTCCACTCAAAAACTCACCACATTCCCTCCACTCAAAAACTCACCATATTTCCTCCACTCAAAAACTCACCATATTCCCTCCACTCAAAAACTCTCCATATTTCCTCCACTCAAAAACTCACTCAGCATATTCCCTCCACTCAAAAACTCACCATATTTCCTCCACTCAAAAACTCACCATATTCCCTCCACTCAAAAACTCACCATATTTCCTCCACTCAAAAACTCACTCAGCATATTCCCTCCACTCAAAAACTCACCATATTTCCTCCACTCAAAAACTCACTCACCATATTTCCTCCACTCAAAAACTCACCATATTTCCTCCACTCAAAAACTCACCATATTCCCTCCACACAAAAACTCACCATATTCCCTCCACACAAAAACTCACCATATTCCCTCCACACAAAAACTCACCACATTCCCTCCACACAAAAACTCACCATATTCCCTCCACTCAAAAACTCACTCACCATATTCCCTCCACACAAAAACTCACCATATTTCCTCAGAAAGCTGAGACTCTGCCCCACAGAAATGGAGGGGTCTAGTCGAGTGTCCAGGATGACGAACCCTAACTTAATGCCTGGCAGTATCTTCTGCTCCTGTCCATCAGAGACAACAAAACATTCAGGCGTTTATTCAACTGTAGCCACCAGCTAATCTAAGGCTAAACCCGTGTTGTGTATTCAACTGTAGCCACAAGCTAATCTAAGGCTAAACCCGTGTTGTGTATTCAACTGTAGCCACCAGCTAATCTAAGGCTAAACCCGTGTTGTGTATTCAACTGTAGCCACAAGCTTATCTAAGGCTAAACCAGTGTTGTGTATTCAACTGTATCCACAAGCTAATCTAAGGCTAAACCCGTGTTGTGTATTCAACTGTAGCCACAAGCTAATCTAAGGCTAAACCCGTGTTGTGTATTCAACTGTATCCACAAGCTAATCTAAGGCTAAACCCGTGTTGTGTATTCAACTGTAGCCACAAGCTAATCTAAGGCTAAACCCGTGTTGTGTATTCAACTGTAGCCACCAGCTAATCTAAGGCTAAACCCGTGTTGTGTATTCAACTGTAGCCACAAGCTAATCTAAGGCTAAACCCGTGTTGTGTATTCAACTGTAGCCACCAGCTTATCTAAGGCTAAACCCGTGTTGTGTATTCAACTGTAGCCACAAGCTAATCTAAGGCTAAACCAGTGTTGTGTATTCAACTGTAGCCAAAAGCTAATCTAAGGCTAAACCCGTGTTGTGTATTCAACTGTATCCACAAGCTAATCTAAGGCTAAACCCGTGTTGTGTATTCAACTGTAGCCACAAGCTAATCTAAGGCTAAACCCGTGTTGTGTATTCAACTGTATCCACCAGCTAATCTAAGGCTAAACCCGTGTTGTGTATTCAACTGTAGCCACAAGCTAATCTAAGGCTAAACCCGTGTTGTGTATTCAACTGTAGCCACCAGCTAATCTAAGGCTAAACCCGTGTTGTGTATTCAACTGTAGCCACAAGCTAATCTAAGGCTAAACCAGTGTTGTGTATTCAACTGTAGCCAAAAGCTAATCTAAGGCTAAACCCGTGTTGTGTATTCAACTGTAGCCACCAGCTAATCTAACGCTAAACCCACAGTGTTTCACCCTAAGTTGGCTAAGTTAAAAACAATCGTTTGTCTAAGTTAAGAACTATCATTTGGCTAGGGTCTTCTTCTTCTTCTTTGTTCTTAATTTTTAGTGCTGAAAGGGATCGAGCCTCATCTTCAAGGAGGTTAGAACTCGATACTTTTTGTTCCGAATTTATCAACCATTAAATTTTGCCGACTCGACCACGCCTCCAATACAATTAAATATACGTGTCAACTGTTAATGCGCCATTGAGGCTATGTCAGCCTGCTTTTCTTTTTGGATTTGCTTCCATAGCCTTTGTCCAACCAAGAACAAACTACAAGGCAGCAGTTGTTTGATTTTGGATTTGTCTTTCCTAGAAGAGGAGCTGTCCCCAGCTAACGAGCCTCGTCTGCCCGAGGGTTCGAACTCGAGACTTTTCGGTTTAGCAACCATGAGCTTTACCGACTCGACCACGCCGACCTCTAGTGCTAGAGTAAGAACAACCATTTGGCTAGGGTAATAACAATCATTTGACTAGGGTAATAACAATCATTTGACTAGGGTAAGAACAATCATTTAACTAGGGTAATAACAATCATTTGACTTGGGTAAGGGTAAGAACAATCATTTGGCTAGGGTAAGAACAATCATTTGGCTAGGGTAGAACAACCATTTGACTAGGTTAAGAACAACCATTTGGCTAGGGTAGAACAACCATTTGGCTAGGGTAAGAACAATCATTTGGCTAGGGTAGAACAACCATTTGGCTAGGGTAAGAACAATCATTTGGCTAGGTTAAGAACAATCATTTGACTAGGTTAAGAACAATCATTGGGCTAGGTTAAGAACAATCATTTGTCTAGGATAAGAACAATCATTTGGCTAGGTTAAGAACAATCATTTGACTAGGTTAAGAACAATCATTTGACTAGGTTAAGAACAATCATTTGACTAGGTTAAGAACAATCATTTGACTAGGTTAAGAACAATCATTTTACTAGGTTAAGAACAATCATTTGACTAGGTTAAGAACAATCATTTGGCTAGGGTAATAACAATCATTTGACTAGGGTAAGAACAGTCATTTGGCTATGGTAAGAACAATCCTTTGACTAGGTTAAGAACAATCATTTGGCTAGGGTAATAACAATCATTTGACTAGGGTAAGAACAGTCATTTGGCTAGGGTAAGAACAATCATTTAACTACGCTTGGAAGAATCATTTCATCAAAGAGGCCCTTTTACATTGAGCGTTTTTTTTTAAATAATTATCTTTAAATAAAAAAATCAATTAAGTAGTTAAGACAGAAGAAACACAGCATGTTCAAATTGTAATAAAGAAATAATATTATATAGTTATAATACACCGTGCGATTGAATGAGAATACAAAAGTTGAATGAGAAATGTTGCAATGAGTCAGATTAGGAGGTCATAAAGTAATTGTTTTCGTATCGTTTTGTATATATTTTCACGCATAGATTGTTTTATTTTATTAGGAAGATTGTTCCACAAATTAAAACCAGAGTAGGTGAAGCTTTATTTTTTTTTTCTGTAAAAAAAAAATTGAACATGGGATGGGTAAACTAAAGGTTAGGTTCAACCCACCTGGGTAGGACCAGTGTGGGGGGTGGGGGTGTAGTGTTGACAATCTTACCTTGTTTATAATGTTGAAAATGTGATCGACGGTCTCTACCAAGCCAACACTATTGAACGGGTGCAGCGTGTACACTTTCCTATCCTCGTTGAAGTAAGTGACGGCGAAGAGACAGCCGATGTTCAGGTCGCCAGGCTTGGCCCATTTGACCTTGGGCAGTCCGGGCACGATGTCTGAGCCCAGGGCCATCTGGGGGGCCAACATCACGCAGCCCAGGAGCGACACGGTGAGCCGCAGGGCTGGCATCGCTGGCTCAAGGCGGTGCCAAGTTCCAGCGGTCATCTTGGACAAATGGGGGCAGTCTGGTTACACACGACACACAGCTAGGGATGGTCTGGTTACACACGACAAATATTTGGTTTCACACAGCTAGGGATGGTCTGGTTACACACGACAAATATTTGGTTTCACACAGCTAGGGATGGTCTGGTTACACACGACAAATATTTGGTTTCACACAGCTAGGGATGGTCTGGTTACACACGACAAATATTTGGTTTCACACAGCTAGGGATGGTCTGATTACACACGACACACAGCTAGGGATGGTCTGGTTACACACGACAAATATTTGGTTTCACACAGCTAGGGATGGTCTGATTACACACGACAAATATTTGGTTTCACACAGCTAGGGATGGTCTGATTACACACGACAAATATTTGGTTTCACACAGCTAGGGATGGTCTGATTACACACGACACACAGCTAGGGATGGTCTGGTTACACACGACAAATATTTGGTTTCACACAGCTAGGGATGGTCTGGTTACACACGACAAATATTTGGTTTCACACAGCTAGGGATGGTCTGGTTACACACGACACACAGTTAGGGATGGTCTGGTTACACACGACAAATATTTGGTTTCACACAGCTAGGGTTGGTTTGGTTACACACGACAAATATTTGGTTTCACACAGCTAGGGTTGGTCTGATTACACACGACACACAGCTAGGGATGGTCTGGTTACACACGACAAATATTTGGTTTCACACAGCTAGGGATGGTCTGATTACACACGACAAATATTTGGTTTCACACAGCTAGGGATGGTCTGATTACACACGACACACAGCTAGGGATGGTCTGGTTACACACGACAAATATTTGGTTTCACACAGCTAGGGATGGTCTGGTTACACACGACAAATATTTGGTTTCACACAGCTAGGGATGGTCTGGTTACACACGACACACAGTTAGGGATGGTCTGGTTACACACGACAAATATTTGGTTTCACACAGCTAGGGTTGGTTTGGTTACACACGACAAATATTTGGTTTCACACAGCTAGGGTTGGTCTGATTACACACGACACACAGCTAGGGATGGTCTGGTTACACACGACAAATATTTGGTTTCACACAGCTAGGGATGGTCTGGTTACAAACGACAAATATTTGGTTTCACACAGCTAGGGATGGTCTAGTTACACACGACAAATATTTGGTTTCACACAGCTAGGGATGGTCTGGTTACACACGACAAATATTTGGTTTCACACAGCTAGGGATGGTCTGTTTACACACGACAAATATTTGGTTTCACACAGCTAGGGATGGTCTGGTTACACACGACACACAGTTAGGGATGGTCTGGTTACACACGACAAATATTTGGTTTCACACAGCTAGGGATGGTCTGGTTACACACGACAAATATTTGGTTTCACACAGCTAGGGATGGTCTGTTAACACACGACACATATTTGGTTTCACACAGCTAGGGATGGTCTGGTTACACACGACAAATATTTGGTTTCACACAGCTAGGGATCTGGTTACACACGACAAATATTTGGTTTCACACAGCTAGGGATGGTTTGGTTACACACGACAAATATTTGGTTTCACACAGCTAGGGATGGTCTGGTTACACACGACAAATATTTGGTTTCACACAGCTAGGGATGGTCTGGTTACACACGACACACAGCTAGGGATGGTCTGGTTACACACGACACACAGCTAGGGATGGTCTGGTTACACACGACAAATATTTGGTTTCACACAGCTAGGGATGGTCTGGTTACACACGACAAATATTTGGTTTCACACAGCTAGGGATGGTCTGGTTACACACGACAAATATTTGGTTTCACACAGCTAGGGATGGTCTGGTTACACACGACAAATATTTGGTTTCACACAGCTAGGGATGGTCTGGTTACACACGACAAATATTTGGTTTCACACAGCTAGGGATGGTCTGATTACACACGACAAATATTTGGTTTCACACAGCTAGGGATGGTCTGATTACACACGACACACAGCTAGGGATGGTCTGGTTACACACGACAAATATTTGGTTTCACACAGCTAGGGATGGTCTGGTTACACACGACAAATATTTGGTTTCACACAGCTAGGGATGGTCTGGTTACACACGACACACAGTTAGGGATGGTCTGGTTACACACGACAAATATTTGGTTTCACACAGCTAGGGTTGGTTTGGTTACACACGACAAATATTTGGTTTCACACAGCTAGGGTTGGTCTGATTACACACGACACACAGCTAGGGATGGTCTGGTTACACACGACAAATATTTGGTTTCACACAGCTAGAGATGGTCTGATTACACACGACAAATATTTGGTTTCACACAGCTAGGGATGGTCTGATTACACACGACACACAGCTAGGGATGGTCTGGTTACACACGACAAATATTTGGTTTCACACAGCTAGGGATGGTCTGGTTACACACGACAAATATTTGGTTTCACACAGCTAGGGATGGTCTGTTAACACACGACACATATTTGGTTTCACACAGCTAGGGATGGTCTGGTTACACACGACAAATATTTGGTTTCACACAGCTAGGGATCTGGTTACACACGACAAATATTTGGTTTCACACAGCTAGGGATGGTTTGGTTACACACGACAAATATTTGGTTTCACACAGCTAGGGATGGTCTGGTTACACACGACAAATATTTGGTTTCACACAGCTAGGGATGGTCTGGTTACACACGACACACAGCTAGGGATGGTCTGGTTACACACGACAAATATTTGGTTTCACACAGCTAGGGATGGTCTGGTTACACACGACACACAGCTAGGGATGGTCTGGTTACACACGACAAATATTTGGTTTCACACAGCTAGGGATGGTCTGGTTACACACGACAAATATTTGGTTTCACACAGCTAGGGATGGTCTGGTTACACACGACAAATATTTGGTTTCACACAGCTAGGGATGGTCTGGTTACACACGACAAATATTTGGTTTCACACAGCTAGGGATGGTCTGGTTACACACGACAAATATTTGGTTTCACACAGCTAGGGATGGTCTGGTTACACACGACAAATATTTGGTTTCACACAGCTAGGGGTGGTCTGGTTACACACGACAAATATTTGGTTTCACACAGCTAGGGATGGTCTGGTAACACGACAAATATTTGGTTTCACACAGCTAGGGATGGTCTGGTTACACACGACAAATATTTGGTTTCACACAGCTAGGGATGGTCTGGTAACACACGACAAATATTTGGTTTCACACAGCTAGGGATGGTCTGGTTACACACGACAAATATTTGGTTTCACACAGCTAGGGATGGTCTGGTTACACACGACACACAGTTAGGGATGGTCTGGTTACACACGACAAATATTTGGTTTCACACAGCTAGGGATGGTCTGGTTACACACGACAAATATTTGGTTTCACACAGCTAGGGATGGTCTGGTTTCACACGACAAATATTTGGTTTCACACAGCTAGGGATGGTCTGGTTACACACGACAAATATTTGGTTTCACACAGCTAGGGATGGTCTGGTTACACACGACAAATATTTGGTTTCACACAGCTAGGGATGGTCTGGTTACACACGACAAATATTTGGTTTCACACAGCTAGGGATGGTCTGGTTACACACGACAAATATTTGGTTTCACACAGCTAGGGATGGTCTGGTTACACACGACAAATATTTGGTTTCACACAGCTAGGGATGGTCTGGTTACACACGACAAATATTTGGTTTCACACAGCTAGGGATGGTCTGAGATTTAAAAAAAAGGTATTATTAAAATATATAAAACTTGTAGTGTGTAACATTCATATGCAAATTGTAATGTACCATTTTTATACATCTTATTTCTAAGTTATCGTACATCTGTTAAATATATAGAAACACTTTTGTTTCTTCAAATGTAAGCTAACACATGTAAAATAATTAAAGAAACCGCTTTAGACCCAGCGATTCATTGGGCAGATGAAGTAGAGTTCAAAAGTTTCTTGGCCTCGGTATATGAAGGTTCGTTTAATACTTTGACCAGCCGCCTTTACTTTCCCTAACATGAGTTAGGTACCCATTTGAGCTGGGTGGACTCAAGCTACCACATTTAGCAGTATTCACTTACTCGACCCATCCAGCCCCACCCCCACATATTCAGCCCCACCCCCACATATTCAACCTGCCAATACATCCATTCAACGTGTTCAAATTGTCTATTTTGCCCCCCCCCTCCCACAATCTAATTGTCTATACAGCCCCCCCCTCCCACAATCCAATTGTCTATATAGCCCACACTTTTAAATTGTCTATAAAGCCACTCATATTCAAATTATCTATAAAGCCACCTCCTCTCCCCTCCCCCCCCCCCCCACGCATTCAACGTATCCAGCCCTACATCAAATAACAATGAGCTATGCTTGGACCTTTCCCTTCCCATTACCTTCTGCCACCAACTACAGAATCTTGTACATAATTGTAAATCGTGTAAATGATACTTTAATAGAGGCGCCTCTGGTTTATGGTGTATCAAATGGTGTATTTATGATGTATTAAAGGAAATCAAATTCTGTAGTTTAAACTACCTTTCGTGTTGTTTTTCAACAACGAAGTTTAAAATCACATGGGACACTATACCATAGGCCAGGGGTTCCCAACCTTTTTTTACTCTAAAAAATATCGGTAGGTTGGCGGGATCCACCTTTTGTAAATCGAAAAACTCCTTCCGTAACTTGTCATTTTACCATAATTTATTTTCTTATTTTCTTATAGTCATAATGTATTAATAAATAATAAACAAAAATGTTTCAAAATAATAAAATTATTTGGCATTTTTTTCAAATTGCATACACAGAGAAATGTAGTTACAAAACGTAAAGAAAGGTTTTCTGCGTGTACAAGGTGTGATGTGCAAATGGCACTAGCCGTTCCAGGCTAGCGTAAATAGTGCAGTCTGGCCCGCCGCTAGACAAGTTGGGACAAGTATCGAACATACTTAATAAACCTAGGCAGTCAAAAAAAATTAAAACTGTAACAAATAAATGAAAATAAATCATATTTTAAAATAATGTTTATGAAAAAAATTCTGTCTCTGTCGAATAGTGAGAATCGTTTAGCGGGCGCCATGGCGCCCGCGGGCACATGGTTGGGAACCCCTGCCATAGGCGGTGTAGAGTTTAATGTTGGTAGGGTCAGTTGTAGTAATTTAATAATACCACAGGATATTATTAATGTATGTTGGTTAGGTTTAGTAATTTGGTTTAACAGTACCACAGAATTTGATTTATGTAGGTTGGTTAGGTTTAGTAATTTGGTTTAACAGTACCAGAGAATTCGATTTATGTAGGTTGGTTAGGTTTAGTAATTCAACACTACCACGGGGGATTACTTACTATTAAGAACACAAACAAGTATAATTGACAACAAATTTACTCATAATATTACTGAGAAACCGAGCAGGAAGTCAACTTTCCGGACAGTTGAGTTTTATATTTAGTTACTGTACTCTAGACTAGACCTACCGCATGAGACTCGGTCGAAATTGATTTTACAAGCTCTATGGTACATGATTCTACAACTAAATCTAGATCTATTTTTTTTAATAGCAGAACAAACTTCACACTATAATCTATTTAGAAGATATAGATCTAGATCTAGTATCTAGACTCTAAATCCTTATCTAGATCTTGATTTGTATCTAAACCCTAGATTTCTTAAATTATCTACCACAAACTCACCTTACTAGTATACTTATGAAAATGACTACTTTAAACAAGACTGGTAGGGTAAGAAATATACATCAAATATTTATCATTTTTAAATGTTACGTCACTTCCGTTTAAGAGATGTTTTTTAATGTTTAAAATTTGTGAAAATTTGTCGTTCTTTTAGCTTTGAAATGAATAGATCTTTACCATGCAGATAAATACAAATCGAATTTGTATTAATCTCCCGATAAACATAGTTTGGAACCAGAATTTATCTTCAAAATCTGACATTTTTACGAAATTGTTTTTCATCTTTTATAACCCTATTGTCTAGTTAAATCATTTTTTAATGGAATCAATCGCTTATCGTTAAAATATATTAAAGCTTTCTTGGAAGCTCAACGATTTTGCTCTCGATTTAAATCTTTGTTTACTGTATGTTGATCCTTATACTTTAAAATTGGTCTCACGAAGTCACGAAGACGTTGTTACGTTTTTCATTTTCAACCTATTCGTATATGTTCGTTGTCAGCGATCCATTGGGCAGACACAGTTCATATGTTTCTTGACCTTGGCATATGTAGGGATGGTGTGGTCAGGACTATGTCCAGCTGCCTAAACTCGGCTCTCTGCTAGTACCTAGCACTTAATTCGCCATTCTATATCTGCTAGTAATGTAAAAAATTCCTCCTTAGACCTATCGATCCATTGGGCAGATGAAGTGGCGTTCATATGGTTTTTACTTTTACTTTCCCTTCGGCTTGTATTTTGCACTTACCTCGCCACTTTAAATCTGCTACTACTATGGCAAGAAAAGTAATATACTGCCACTGGAATTATGGATCACACTACCATATTTGATTCCTGATTTACGTATTGAATTATACTCTTACAAAAATTCTAAATATGATACAATCGCTGAAACAAGTAGAGGCTACAAGTTTTGTACATTGAGGTCTCAGCAGCACAGACATACTGTTTCATATAAACACACAAACACAGACACACTGTTTCATATAAACACACTAACACAGACATACTGTTCAAGATAAACACACTAACACAGACAAACTATTCAAGATAAACACATTAACACCGATATACTATTTAAGGTATACTCACCAATTAAACCAACACATCAATATTTTGGCAAATTTTGTTTATTCTAATTTTGCAAATGATGATAATGTACATATAATGGAATAAAACATCATTTAAAATCATTACACTTATGTACATAACGGTTGATGAATAAATAGCTTTGGGCGTAACGACTATGTACATTTAGACCAGTTGGCTTATACAGACATAGAGCAAGAGATCTTTGATCAAATGAAAAACCTTGCATTCAGCCTCTAACACAACCAAGAGAAGAAATATAAACCTGCTTTCCAATTCTTAGGTAGGTATATAAAAAAGTTAAACCAGTTTTCCGGATGTCCAAATTATAAACAATTTAAACCGGTTTTATGGTTCTATAATTTAAAAAAAATTCAAACCGGTTTTTGTGTTTGTTTATCATTCTCGCATTACCGTGGCATTTAAAAAAAATTCTAATATATTATAATAATTTAGCCCTGGCTGTAGTTTTAATGTAGTATCCTACAAATTTGTTTATGTCTGTCATTCGAATGCCACACAGTCAGAGATCTATGTTGTCATTCTAGGGTTAGACTAGAGTTCTTGCAGTTAAAAGTAGGAGATCTATGTTGTCTTTCTAGGGTTAGACTAGAGTTCTTGCAGTTAAAAGTAGGAGACATATGTTGTCATTCTAGGGTTAGACTAGAGTTCTTGCAGTTAAAAGTAGAAGATCTAGGCTGTCTTTCTGTGTTAACACTAGAATTCTTGCAGTTAAGAGAGATCTAGGCTGTCTTTCTGGGAAATTACTAGAATTCTTGCAGTTGAGATCTACGCTGACTTTCTGGGGTATGACTAGAATTCTTGCAGTTAAGAGAGATCTAGGCTGTCTTTCTATGTTGGGACTAGACTTCCTGATGCTAGACACTACGATATCTAGATAGTCTTTCTGGGGTTAGACTAGAATTGTTAAAGTTAAGACAATAAAAGTTCTCGATTGTCACTCTGGGGTAAGACAAGAATTCCCGAAGATCAGACTGTAAGAGATCAAATGAAATCGATTAGATATTGAGATCATATTTCCATATTAATTCAAACGTTATTCGCTGAATAACGCATACATACGATTTAAGTATACACTAACATAACACACATTTTAGTTCAGATATCCTCGTAATTTGTAAAACTTATCAAGTGATATTCGTTAGATCATTGACGTTAATCTCATTATCACGTCATCATCACAAAATAATCACATTTGTAAAAACTAAAATATTCTGTTTTTTTTTCCACTTTACAGTAAGTTTTGCTTTTCTGCGGCTGTATACAAGACATGTTTATCTTGGTTTCTGTGTCATACTTCTTCTCCAAATAGATTCGCCCTATAAGGCCTATATGCGCATTTTCTCATAATAGTGTTTTGAGTTCGCATATATTTCTATTGTCTCCTTTGCACCAGATAAACGTGAAATGTTTTTTTTTTCGTACTTGCCCTTAGCCTAATCGAAAGGGCCAAAATAGTCTTCTTACTTCAAATACATGCGTTGTATTTTTTGGGCTGTTCTTTATTTTCCTAAGTAATATTTACATTTATATTTTTTTTCAAAACGAATCCGCTGAATTTTCTCCACTTGATCCAAATAGATGCATACAGTATTTATAGACAGTCACTCGATCCAAATTGGAGAAAGTATTTGTTCAGAAAACTGCTAATATTCCACGCAATTAGTGGGGTTATTTCCCCTTCCTTCAACCGCTTGTGTGAGTCCACAACATAACTCAAAGCTTGTAGAATAGTCGGTCAAAAAATTGACCAGTGTTCACAGACGGGGGTCACACCATCACACTAGCAGAGTATCACGTTTTTTTTCTATCACTTTACTCAATTAATGAATCATTTTCCTCAAGCCCGGGTTGAGTTGCTGTGAAGATTTGGGTAGCCGTTTTGTAGCAGTGTCGATGTGTGGGGGAATATCCGATCATTTTGGTACCCCAGGAAACCTGCTAGGTAGAGAAATAAAATAATATCAGGTTCCAGCTTTGAATTGCATGACGACATAAACAAAATGGCGAGAATAGGCCCATGCAAGTTAATGTCTAGTGTTGTAGAGAGTTAACATATTGCCATTAACTTAACTAGATCTATCTTACTGGTAGGGTTAGAGATTAAATGTAATTAACAGCAGAGAGTATGTTATGGCAGGGGTTTCCCAAATGGGAGGTGCTTATCGATAGGGAGGGGCGGACACGTGCCAGTACAGATGCGATATAGTGCCAGAGCAGGTGCGGATTGGTGCGAAATGAGGTGTGTACACGTGTGTGAAGAGTTTGCCCTTCCAGTGTTTACATCAACACATGTATTTGTAAGACTGACCACTATAAACAGGTCAACGATCGTCTCCCTTACAATATGTTAGAATAAGAATATCTCAGAATGATTGTCTCCCTTATCTTCTTTATGAGTGGGGCTCTTTAAAATGGTTGTGTCCCTTGCTTTCTCTTAAATGGGTGTGTCCCTTACCTTCTCTAAAAATGGGACTCTCTAAAATGATTGTGTCCCTTACATTCTCTAAGAATGGTTGTGTCCCTTACCTTCTCTAAGAATGGTTGTGTCCCTTACTTTGTCTGAGAATGGTTGTGTCCCTTACCTTCTCTAAAATGATTGTGTCCCTTACCTTCTCTAAGAATGGTTGTGTCCCTTACCTTCTCTAAGAATGGTTGTGTCCCTTACCTTCTCTAAGAATGGGACTCTCCGCCTCTATGTTGTTCTTGTGCCTCCTCATGTTGATGTAACACATCAGGATGATGACGAGAGTGAACACGACGACGGCCGCCAACGTCACGATAAAGGCGAACACAACTACATCCATTCTGTTGGTGTACAAGACTTACATCAGAATTTACAGCTACACTAAGTAGTTATTTTGTACAAATTATGTATATATATATATATATATATATATATATATATATATATATATATATATATATATATATATGCATAAATATATGTATGTATATATGTATATATATATATATATATATATATATATATATATATATTTGTATGTATATATGTATACATGTATATCTATATAAGTTTATATATATATTATATATATATGTATATATATATATATATATATATATATATATATATATATATATATATATATATATATATATATATATATATACACACTATGCATGTAGAGTTCGATATACTAGTATCTCCTAGCACACTATCTAGCAGGTGCCAACTCACGGGAAAGAGCAGCAGACGTCATCCTTCTTGTCCCAACAACAGCCCCACGTGCAGTCCTTGAAGGCCATCTCTGTGGGCAGGGCCAGACCACGGCCAAAACCACTCTCCCATCTCAGGTCAGATCTGGCGCGGTAACTACAGCGTTCGGCATCGGTGTCTGGGGAGAGGAGGGGATAGGTTGGTGGGTGGGTTCTATAGCAGAGGGTGGGGTGAGGGGGTAAGGTAGGGGTGGTGAGGTAGGGGTGGTGAGGTAAGGGTGGTGAGGTAGGGGTGGTGAGGTAGGGGTGGTGAGGTAGGGGTGGTGAGATAGGGGTGGTGAGGTAGGCGTGGTGAGGTAGTGGTGGTGAGTTAGGAGTGATGAGGTAAGGGTGGTGAGGTAGGAGTGGTGAGGTAGTGGTGGTGAGTTAGGAGTGATGAGGTAAGGGTGGTGAGGTAGGAGTGGTGAGGTAGTGGTGGTGAGTTAGGAGTGATGAGGTAAGGGTGGTGAGGTAGGAGTGGTGAGGTAGTGGTGGTGAGTTAGGAGTGATGAGGTAAGGGTGGTGAGGTAGGAGTGGTGAGGTAGTGGTGGTGAGTTAGGAGTGATGAGGTAAGGGTGGTGAGGTAGGAGTGGTGAGGTAGGGGTGGTGAGGTAAGGGTGGTAAGTTAGGGGTGGTTAGGTTAGGGGTGGTGAGGTAGGGTGGTGAGGTAGGGGTGGTGAGGTAGGAGTGATGAGGTAAGGATGGTGAGTTAAGGGGATAAAGTAGGGGTGGTGAGGTAGGGTGGTGAGGTAGGTTGGTGAGGTAGGGGTGGTGAGGTAAGGGTGGTGAGGTAGGGGTGGTGAGGTAGGGGTGGTGAGGTAGGGGTGGTGAGGTAGGGGTGGTGAGGTATGGATTGCTAGGTAGTGATTTAGAAGTAAGTATTGTGGGGAATCGATTGTGAGGTGGAGGTGGTGAGGTAGTTTGGTAAGGTAGGGGTGGTGAGGTAGGGATGACAAGGAAGTGATAGTGAGGTATGCGTTTAATATGGGATGGTAAATGATATACTGATATGAGCAGGTGTGGGATAATTAGTGACAGTTAGGTGTGAAATAATTAATGACAGTAAATAGTAAGATAATTAGTGACCATAAAGTTTGAGATAATTAATGACGGTAATAACAAAAAACACAAGGGGATATTTTCATGAGAATCCCTTATCTTCTAAGACTGCCATTGGTCAAGATGACCCTAGACTGACCTAACTTTCTGACCGCTGCTAGACACGTGACACCAACGCTTTAACTCAATGAGCTTAAATACTTAACATGCCTGCGTCATCAGACAAAATATTCTTGTAATGATCGCTCAATAAAAAATTATATTCAAAGGTTAATTAAAATATTTTTATTAACACTCGCGTTTATAACAAAGTATCAACAATTGGCATAAAACGGATTCTGTTTTCTTGTAGTTTAACATTTCTGCGGGAGACATTACAGTCGCAGGGTTCTGATTTTAAATTAGATTAAAATAGCTCTCTCCTACGGGAGAGGATTGTGTTACTGGGTTGGGGGGGGGGGGGGGTGTTTGAAAATGTTATATTGGATGTTGAAATCAGATCTCGTGTGGGGGAGCTGATTGTCCTGTTGTGTGTGTGTGTTGTCCTGTTGTGTGTGGGTGTCGGTTCTCCTGTTGTGTGTGGGTGTCGGTTCTCCTGTTGTGTGTGGTTGTCGGTTCTCCTGTTGTGTGTGGGTGTCGGTTCTCCTGTTGTGTGTGGTTATTGTCCTGTTGTGTGTGGGTGTCAGTTCTCCTGTTGTGTGTAGGTGCTGTCCTGTTGTGTGTGTGTGTTGTCCTTTTGTGTGTGGGTGTCGGTTCTCCTGTTGTGTGTGTGTGTTGTCCTTTTGTGTGTGGGTGTCGGTTCTCCTGTTGTGTGTGGGTGCTATCCTGTTGTGTGCGGGTGTTGTCCTGTTGTGTGTGGGTGTCAGTTCTCCTGTTGTGTGTGGGTGCTGTCCTGTTGTGTGTGTGTGTGTGTTTTGTCCTGTTGTGTGTGGGTGTCAGTTCTCCTGTTGTGTGTGTGTGTTCTCCTGTTGTGTGTGGGTGTCGGTTCTCCTGTTGTGTGTGGGTGTCGGTTCTCCTGTTGCGTGTGGGTGTCGGTTCTCTTGATATGTCTGGGTGTTGGTTGTCACGATTTTTCCTGATTCATCATTTGCACTAATTCGTCCTAATTGGTCCTGATATATCATGACGCGGCATGCAACATATT
The DNA here is from genome assembly GCF_028476545.2 of Physella acuta. Classification (NCBI taxonomy): domain Eukaryota; kingdom Metazoa; phylum Mollusca; class Gastropoda; family Physidae; genus Physella; species Physella acuta. Next base: position 67,470 of record NW_026731897.1, on the reverse strand, counting down.
TCAACATCCGGTGTAATTTAAGACAGATGCTACATTGTAAGACTGACATTCTAGACATGGCGGATGGGGTTAGGTGGAGGGAGGGGGGGGGCAGAGATATTGAGAATTTTCTGACATCTCCGAGTGTCACATGACAGTAGAATGTCTATATTTAGGCCTTGTTTGTCACGTGACTTTCGCGTAGCATGTCACCAGCTAGTAGCCTCGTTATATATATATATATATATATATATATATATATATATATATATATATATATATATATATATATATATATATATATATATATATATATTCAAATTAAATTTTTTTAAACTATTTATTCAGATATATAATGTTGAATTTCAAAGAACATGAAACTTTCTTCAAACTAATATTTGACATGCCGTGCGTTTTAAAAAACTCAGTGCTGAAATCAAATGAGAACACCAACTGATTCAGGTGAGATGTTCCATCTTGTCATTCGCTCAACGATTAGTAGTTCCATTATTTATATACTTGAGTTATCTCTCTTGAGCCTAACTACCTGAGTTATCTCTCTCGTCTGTAGACCAAATGTCATTTTCACTCACGACTGTAATATCCATTTTAGTTCGACATTACTCCTAATCTTATTTCTACTTGTTATAAAACATACGGTATTTACCGAGAAAAACAAATATTTAGCATATTAGTTTTTTTTATTATTGTCCAATTATATCCGTAACGGATAATATGGCTTTTGATCATAACAATCATTAATTACTATTGTTAAAGTAATACATTATAGAAAAGAAACTTACATAAAACCAGAGTATAGAAAACTGCCAGGGGAAGTAAACAGGAGATCATTTTTATCCAGAGTTATGTTCGCTACACACGGATGATCCTTTTAATCATGTAAATAATCATCTAACACAGCAACAGTCTATTGTTCAAACCATTCCTTGATATCTTAATCAGCAAATTAATCCTTTAAATTCCACACGAAACATCCAACCTTGCGCGTGATATAAAGATATTCTCCAAAAGACTTTCTTCTCGACTAAGTTTGTTACAAGTCCGGTCTTCTTTTATACCTCAACAATGAACTCTGTCCTTGTGTTATGTTAATTACCTCCCTCAACGAGTCAGGTAATGTGTTTGGGAGTTCAGCCCCCCTGTCAAGGTAAAACAAATGACCCAGGTCAGGCTTTAAGCCGTCAGGTAACTCTCGACCGTCCAGTCAAGAGAATGAATGAGCCTTCAAACCGTGGCACCTGACATCCGCATCAGAGTTCGCGGTTTTTTCGCAAACAGGAAACTCTCTCCGTTGCGGATTTACAACATTGCGGGTATGAATATGCCTATGTGGGAATAAAACCAGGATCGTCAATTTCGTTGTGACACAGTTAATTAAAATGTCAGATCACCTCGAAGATACGAAACAATCCCCGCCGAAAACGTAAATCCAATATTTTGAGTTTTGTAAATGATAAATGAAATATGCCGACATAACTTATTTATCTCTTCGTAATTATAAAATGATTACCTTAAAGGTAAAGCTATTAATTGCATCTAATTAGTGCGAATTTCCCGAAGGATCAAACCGGATATGGTTCAAGAAATTGTATCCGGTAAATGTTTATGTTGGAAAGTTTTGTCTAATGTTAAACGTAGCGTCGATTCTGATTGGTCAATAATAAGAGTCATTGGCTTAACTAGCTAATCCGGTACAGGTCAAAAAGGCGGATTTATTTGTTTCGTGGTCGTTGTTTCTTCCTTTTTACATTTATATAAAACTTGAACCGGTGAGGAAGACGCACGTTTACGGAAACGAATCACAAAAGCAGAAGTTAATAGTTTCAGTTGCCAGAAATCGAACAAAGTTTGCTGCCTCATCCAGATCAACCCCCACTTGCGCCCCCTTCTCTCGTACAAATCATCCAAAGTTTGCTAGATATATGCATATATACATGAGTGTGAGTCTGTGTAGTTGAGTGTTGGTGTGTAGGCTTGTGAGTGTGCTTCTGTGTGTCTGCGGGTATGTGGATGTATGCGTGTTTCCATTCTTCTCTAGTTAAAAACGTCTCAGCCTCATTTGATATAAAAATTCATACGTGTGTGAGTGTATGTGTGTAAGAATAAGAATTTGAGCGTGCATTTATATGTGTAAGTGAGTTTGTGTATGTATGTGTGTCCACCCTTCTCTCGTTTTCTTCTTCTTCGTTCTTATTTTTTTGTGTTGGAAGGGAACCCCCCAATACCAATTTAGGATACGTGTCAACTGGTTATGCGCCATTGAGGCCATTGACTCCGATTTCAGCCTGCTACAAGGCAGCAGTTGTTTGATTTTGGAGTTGTCTCTCCTAGAAGAGCGGCTGTCCCCAGCTGGCCTCACCTGCCCGAGGGTTCGAACTCGAGACTTTTCGGTTTAGCAACCCGGAGCTTAACCGTCTCGACCACGCCGAACCCCTTCTCTCGTTTAAAACGTGTCACTTTCATTTGATGTAAAAATACATACGTGTGAGGATCTCTGTATTTTTATGTTGGTGTATATGATTATGTGTCTATATATGTGTGTACGTGTATCATTGTCGGAATGAATATCAAACTTCGACATATACTTCTCAAGCTCAAGTTAAAATAAACATATAAGTCTCCATAAGATTGTAAAAAGTGTTCATGCGGCCATCTTGTCGCATCGGTCGTCTGCTAGAGCAAGTCTTCAGACACCTGGCGCCTTAGTGTCAGCAGACGATGTGAGTCTTGCTCATCACGTGACACGTAAGTACGTCACCATTTGTTGTGGTTAAGTCCCAGCTGTAAACCACGTTTCTTGGTCGTGAAACTAGGTCCTTAGTCGACTTGTATCTGTCACCTATCTGTTATGGTGTCGCATAAAGGTCCTTTGTTCGTCCAACTAGGTCATTAGTCGACTTGGATCTGCCTCCTCTAGACAGTAGCGTATTAAGGATTGTGTGCTTGAGTTCAAGGTTTTACGAGCAATCGATTCACATATTAAAACCAATGTTTACGTAAGGCTGAAGTATTAAAATATGTAACCTCATCTCTAAAAAGAATAATTTGAAATTAAACGAAAACTAGAATGATGGGAATGTAACTTTCCTACAATGTGGAATGATCTTCAAAAATGTGACTTTCCACCATTAGGGATATACTTTTAGAAATGTGACCAACACCAATGACAAAAGATCTTTAGAAATGTGACCAACACCAATGACAAAAGATCTTTAGAAAATTGACCCGGCAAAAAGAAGTTAAATCGTATTGCACCCAACTTCAGACGTTCCCTAAAAAGCCGGACAGACGCAAAAGGGGTTGGGGGGGGGGGGGGGTATTTGTAATAATGGGAATTTATTTCATTTTAATTATTCAATTATTCATTCATATATTATGCACTTGCCATTGTGTAGAATCGTTTTACATTTCACCTTCAGCACGGAAAACTATATATATATATATATATATATATATATATATATATATATATATATATATATATATATATATACATTATAGTTAGTATTTATTTAGGCTATTTATTTATATATTAGATGTACTATAATAAGCATGTAATATATGTACTGATGCGGTGTTCATTTTTTTCTATATTCGCCACTGTAAAATGTATGTCACACGTCTGTTGGATATAAATACATTTTTAAAAAAATTGATATTTGACGACAGCAGTTGAAAATAATTTCTTGTGATACATTTCGCGAGGCAGGAAATTGCTGACAGAAAATGTGGCCCCACATGATTTAAATATAGCACTCGACAACATAATTTAATTCACGTAAATCTTCGCTTTCCGCTCGGGACAAATAAAATTACGCCCAGTGCAATTCAAACATTTTAATAAGATTATTTTTATCTACAGTTTGGAATTCATTTTTTAATGCACTTTTTTCTATGAAGAAAGGGAAAATATTTTTTTTATGTCTATTTTTGTATTTAAAAACTCGGGATGTTTTCTTTGTATTATTTAAATGTAACTTAAAATACTAATTGTTAATAAAAAAAGTGTTTTTTTATAAAAGGTTTATTTTAATAAAAAGTTTTTTTTATATGTTGTTAGCTTTCGAAACTTGATACTTTAAAAAGTAAACATTTAGATCTACTTCTACTTTGATTTATATCTGTAGAAAAATCCTTTAAATTACTATTTTTAAAGTTCAATTTTCAAACGTCATGTTTTGTACTTGACGCGGATTTTTAAAAATCGTATTCTTTTAATTCTCTTATTCTATTCCAAGCTATTAGCTAAATTTAGCTAAAGTCGAATCTAAAGTTAGTGTAGTTAATTGTTTGTATAAAACACATAATTTTGTTAAGAAAGGAAAGTCTAGTCATACACGCTATCAAAGTTTGGACTTGTCTTTTAAAACAACACTGTGCGAACACATTACCATTGACTCGATGTGCGAACACACTATCATTGACTCGATGTGCGAACACACTAGCATTGACTCGATGTGCGAACACACTATCATTGACTCGATGTGCGAACACACTAGCCTTTCACTCGATGTGCGAACACACCAGCATTGACTCGATGTACGAACACACCCTCATTGACTCGATGTGCGAACAAACTAGCTTTGAATCGATGTGCGAACACACTAGCATTGACTCGATGTGCGAACACACTAGTATCGACTCGATGTGCGAACAAACTAGCATTGACTCGGATAACGAACTCTGTTTCTACATTAATGTTTGCCTTCTCCAACAATATTGCAAACTGTCTTTACATCGCTACATTTGTGAACTTCCATGCGTATGGTTTTATCTAGTAAAAACCTCACATAAGCATTCACTGGTGAGTTTTATTCATCATGGAATGTTGAATGTTTGCTAACACTTACCAAAAGCGCTCCCCTAAAGTACAGGAGGAACTAGTCTTGAGATTCATTGCCTTGAGACCAAGGCTTTCAATCTATCAAGTAAAAGTACAATGGTGCCTTCACGTCCAACAAAGGTCAGTGTCAAGGTCGTGCTTGTGTTAAATGTCACATAAAATGTTTCTTGTGACGAATTACTAAGTTGAATATATTATACCAACATACCATCAGTAAATTAGTTGACGAAAACAGTCAAATGTTTAGAATTTCTCCTACTTAAAAGTACAAACTCCTTTTTTTTTTTTTTTTTTTTTTTTTTTTTTTTTTTTTTTGTAGTTATAGAAATAAACTGTGTGTCCTTGAGTAAAAATATTTTATATTTTAAATGAATTCTAATAAAGTGGAACATTTATTTTCTGTACTTTTGTCTAAGTCATGAAATTACCTTTTATTTTTTCCTTTAAATAATGCAAAATATATCTTACTAGCTCTAGTCATGTCCTACTACAACCATCAAAATAGTCGTGAATAAAAAAAATATATAAACTTCTTCTAGTTAGGGTTAGCACAAAAGTCAGCAAAATTGCTAGACAGATCTTCCAGAACCTCGATATTAAAATCAGTGTTTCTTCCAGACTTTTTTCACCGAAGGGGGGGGGGGGGAGGCACTTGAAATTTTCGGGTGGGGGGCGGTAGACTTTTTTTGGGGGGGGGGGGGGGCGGACACTGTTAAAAGTATATATTTTCTGATTAAAATGCCAAGTTTTGCGGCCACGAGTCGATGTACTGACCAGACTTGTCCATACTTTGTGTGGCCATACTTGACAATACTTTGTGTGGCCAAACTTGTTCATACGTTATGTCGGCCACACTTGACCATACTTTCAGTGGGCCAAACTTGTCCATACTTTGTGTGGCCAAACTTGTCCATACTTTGTGTGGGCCACACTTGACCATACTTTGTGTCGGCCAAACTTGACCATACTTTGTGTGGCCAAACTTGACCATACTTTGTGTGTGCCATGCTTGCTACCCTTTTTTTTAATTTCATGTTTTTTTTGTTTTTATGATTCTGCTTTCGGTTAATATGTTTACATTTTGATATGTAAATAGAGGTATTAAATGTTTTCGTAATACAGCCACATATTAAATTTAATGTAGAGAAATAAAGAATTTTTTTTTTGGCAAAAATTTATTTTCAAAAAATAATTAAGCATACAATCTGTCAGTCAACAACTTTATCTGGCCACTTGATCGCGTGCTAAACCAGCTTACGTCTACATTTTCATGTGATTGTCCTTCAGCTGTCGTCGGCACATGACTCACTGTGTCATTCTGACATCCGCTCTTACGCAACGACAGGAAATTATAAAAGTTTGGTCTACTTTTGCTGTTGCAACTTAATATGTTATACAAGTTTGGACTACTTTTGTACTTGCAACTTTACATATTTATACAAGTTTGGTCTACTTTTGTTGTTGCAACTTTAATATGTTATACAAGTTTGGTCTACTTTTGTTGTTGCAACTTTAATATGTTATACAAGTTTGGTCTACTTTTGTTAGTGCAACTTTAATGTTATACAAGTTTGGTCTACTTTTATACTTGCAACTTTAATATGTTATACAAGTTTAGTCTACTTTTATACTTTCAACTTTAATATGTTATACAAGTTTGGTCTACTTTTATACTTGCAACTTTAATATGTTATACAAGTTTAGTCTACTTTTATACTTTCAACTTTAATATGTTATACAAGTTTGGTCTACTTTTATACTTGCAACTTCAATATGTTATACAAGTTTAGTCTACTTTTATACTTTCAACTTTAATATGTTATACACGTTTAGTCTACTTTTATACTTTCAACTTTAATATGTTATACAAGTTTAGTCTACTTTTATACTTGCAACTTTAATATGTTATAGAAGTTTGGTTTACATTTGGACTTTCAAATTTTATATGTTATACATGTTTGGTCCACTTTTGTACCTGCAACTTTAATATGTTATACAAGTTTGATTAACTTTAGTACCTGCAACTTTAATGTTACATAAAACTGGGTTAAGATTCATTCATTTCAATGTCATACAAAGGCTAATGTGAAGTTCATTGCGTTTATTTTGTGCCAGTAGATAGAAAAATGCTATTGGGTTGTGTTTCACATTGCCTTATTTATCAATAAAACGAGCTTTAAACAACAAGTACTGAGGCGATAGTTTCTGAAGTTAGACTAAAAAAGAATGGGATAAGTTGCTTAAATGAAATCAAATCTTTACAAGGTCATCGGGATATGCTTTTGAACGCTTATTTAAGAAAAATGTTTCTGAGAATGATATAAACAAAAACGTCATGTTTCTGAAACTGAAACCAACAAAAATGTGATTTTTCTGAAAATGAAATCCAAAAAAAAAAATAAATTGTATATGTTTCTGAATGTGCAATTCATTACTTGAAATTAATTTGAATTAGTTTTAATTAACTAATTATTAATTAAAAATCAAAAGCTCAAAGGGAGAGGGGGAGTGCACAGCAATGACGGTCATATGGATGGAGGATAGCACTGGTGTAGCACCGGGTAACAGTCCCTTCTCCATTCCCCCCCCCCCACACACACCACCACCACCACAATAGTTTAGTTTTTTTAACAAAAAACCTTTGCTGGAGTGTGATTTTAGCTTTCCAAAGTTTCTTGGCAATCGAAGTAATACATAAAAAATGTCATGCTTCCAACTTTATCTCTAACTGTAAGCAATAAAAAGTAGATCAGGTTAGCAGAAACATGTTTAGCTTGGTAGATCTGTTTGCAAAAAATAAATATTACTTAGGCCTACGCGCTCACTTATGGAATCTACAAGTATATATATATATATATATATATATATATATATATATATATATATATATATATATATATATATATATATATATATATATATATATATATATATATATATATATATATATATATATATATATATATATATATATATAGGCCTATATATGTTTATTTATTTATTTTTTTTTTTTTTTTTTTTTTTTTGCAGCAAAATATAATTTTTTTCATTAAATTTTAATAATGCATTTATAATGTCTAATCAGATCATTCACATGGTATAAAGTTTAATTTTCTGTGACTTTATTTCAACTGAAACTTGCCTGTGGATTGTCCTACATCGAATCGAAAAGCGGATAAGTGAATGTGGATATCAATCAGCGAGTATTTTGCTTTGTCATCACTAGTTCTCTAACATTGTTTTTGAATTTTTCCATATTTCTCTGATGGTATTCTTTGGATGACTCTAGAACTTTAATTTTTTCAGCAAATGTCTGTTGTTTATTTAATAAATCTGTAATTATTTCATCCTTGCTTTGAGACAAAAACATTTTCCCAATAGTCTTGTAAACAGGAACATCAGATGGTAGACTGGTCACCTCAGATTCAACAAGCTGGGAATGCTGAATTTTCCTGTTTAAGCTTTCAATCTGTGCATTGGATAGGCGGATCTGATTCTCTGCTTGAATCTTTTTCATGGACAACTCAGCAAAAGCGTTAGCAAGTTCAGGATCTGTGATTTGGCCGGTTGCTGCGATTTTGGCTGAACAAGTATATATTATCCCTTCATGGGGAGTTCATTGATAGGTTTATATTGCTCCAAGAACAATCTAAAATAAAAACTGCAGTTTCTTTTTAAATTTTGAGTTTTCTCTCTTGGGTTGTTGTCCCTAACTATGGAGACTCTTCTACCGGGTGAGTTCGAACTCACGACTTTTTGGTTTAGCAACCATGAGCTCTAGTAACCCGACCACGCCGACTCGTTCTAGTGAGTGAACGTCAACTGAGGTGGATGAAATAAACGCGGTGTCTCGTCATAAACCTCAGGATATAATGTCTGCGCGTCATTGTCTCCCTTTCCCGTGGACACAGTAAGTAGAAGGGACGTAACTCTTCCATTATTCAGTCTAGTGTGAGGGGTCATAACTCTCCCATTATAAAGTGTAAGATGAATTGTTGTCCCTGAACTGAAAACTCATCTGCTTTAAAAAAAAAAATGAAAAAAAAAATGCTAAGGAATAATTAGTTTATGTTTGTTTTATGATGGTGTTGTTTGTGCGTTGGTCTGTTTTTGTTAATCGTGATTTTGTTTTTTTAAGTTTTTTTTTGTGTTGTGTTATTACATTTCTATTAGTTATATTTTTGTTGTTTATTTTTATATTCTTTGTACTTTTTGTTTCTCTAATTGTTTTGCTGTTGAATAATTCGTTGCATAGCAACAAAAAACAAAACAATAACAAGCACATATACTATTTGACACCCCTACAATACAGAACGTTCAAGTACAAACAAACAAATCTCGGAATGGCGCAAATGTTTACATACTGGCTTTCACCAGACAAAAGTGTCACCGGTTTATTTTATTTTTCTGTGAATAAAACGAAACGAAATACCGTTCTATCTCTGCCAACCTTTCAACCCCCGCCATAATTCAGCCTTGACCCACCAGCGGGCTGCATAACTTCCTGTCTACCTCGACCCAGATTACAGCTACAGCGGGGCTGGTAATGGATGACGTCGAGCCACTTCCTGTTTCAGGATCTTGTTCACTTGACATAATTATTATTTCTTTATTCTCGAACATCACATCGTCCCTCCTACATCAACTAGACATCTTTTTTAAGATCATCCTACATAAAAAACGTCCCTCCAACATCACTCCAAAATCTCTCCAACATCACCTCAACATCCCTACAACATCACCTCAACATCCCTACATCCCTCCAACATCAACTCAACATCCCTCCAACATCACCCCAACATCCCTCCAACATCCCTCCAACATCCCTCCAACATCCCTCCAACATCCCTCCAACATCCCTCCAACATCCCTCCAACATCCCTCCAACATCCCTCCAACATCTCTCCAACATCCCTCCAACATCCCTCCAACATCCCTCCAACATCTCTCCAACATCTCTCCAACATCCCTCCAACATCCCTCCAACATCCCTACATTATCCCTACACCATGACTTCAACATCCCTCCAACATCTCTCCAACATCCCTCCAACATCCCTCCAACATCCCTCCAACATCTCTCCAACATCCCTCCAACATCCCTCCAACATCCCTCCAACATCCCTCCAACATCCCTCCAACATCTCTCCAACATCCCTCCAACATCCCTCCAACATCCCTCCAACATCCCTCCAACATCCCTCCAACATCCCTCCAACATCCCTAGAACATCCCTAGAACATCCCTATAACATTCCTGCAACATCCCTCCAACATCCCTCCAACATCCCTCCAACACCAACTTAACATTCCCCCAACATCCCTCCAACATCCCTCCAACATCCCTCCAATATCCCTCCAACATCCCCCCAACATCCCCCCAACATTCCCCCAACATCCCCCCAACATTCCCCCAACATCCCCCCAACATTCCCCCAACATCCCTCCAACATCTCTCCAACATCCCTCCAACATCCCTCCAACATCCCCCCAACATCCCCCCAACATTCCCCCAACATCCCTCCAACATCCCTCCAACATCCCCCCAACATCCCCCCAACATTCCCCCAACATTCCCCCAACATTCCCCCAACATCCCACCAACATCCCTCCAACATCCCTCCAACATCCCTCCAACATCCCTCCAACATCTCTCCAACATCCCTCCAACGTCCCACCAACATCCCTCCAACATCCCTCCAACATCCCTCCAACATCCCTCCAACATCCCTCCAACATCTCTCCAACATCCCTCCAACGTCCCTCCAACATCCCTCCAACATCCCTCCAACATCCCTCCAACATCCCTCCAACGTCCCTCCAACATCCCTCCAACATCCCTCCAACATCCCTCCAACATCTCTCCAACATCCCTCCAACATCCCTCCAACATCTCTCCAACATCTCTCCAACATCCCTCCAACATCCCTCCAACATCCCTCCAACATCCCTCCAACATCTCTCCAACATCTCTCCAACATCCCTCCAACATCCCTCCAACATCCCTACATTATCCCTACACCATGACTTCAACATCCCTCCAACATCCCTCCAACATCCCTCCAACATCCCCCCAACATCTCTCCAACATCCCTCCAACATCCCTCCAACATCCCTCCAACGTCCCCCCAACATTCCCCCAACATTCCCCCAACATTCCCCCAACATTCCCCCAACATCCCCCCAACATTCCCCCAACATCCCTCCAACATCCCTCCAACATCCCCCCAACATCCCCCCAACATTCCCCCAACATTCCCCCAACATTCCCCCAACATCCCTCCAACATCCCTCCAACATCCCTACAGCTTCACTTCAACATCACTCCAACATCCCTCCAACACCAACTTAACATTCCCCCAACATCCCTCCAACATCCCTCCAACATCCCTCCAACATCCCTCCAACATCACCTCAACATTCCCCCAACATCCCTTCAACATCCCCCCAACATTCCCCCAACATCCCTCCAACATCCCTCCAACATCCCTACAGCTTCACTTCAACATCACTACAACATCCCTCCAACACCAACTTAACATCTACCCTCCACTATTTACACATCATGACTTTCTACACCTCCTAAATACAAACCTAACCTCCAGCACCCACAGACCATACAGCCCCGAAGCGCCGTCACATATCCCACTTGCATCCTTTATACAGCCCCGTAGCACCATCACATATACCACTTGCATCCTTTCATCACCTTATCCTCGACGGTAGGCACAACAGAACCTGACAAAATGCCCGGATGTTTATATTTTAGAAATTAGCTAATTATGAAACTGTCCCATTGAAATCTTTCTTGTTATGTAATATTGTATAAGATTTCTTTGACAATATATATACATATATATATATATATATATATATATATATATATATATATATATATATATATATATACATTTAAGTATATATATATATATATATATATATATATATATATATACATAAATGTATATATATGTATATATATATATATATACATTTATATATACACATTATGGAAAGACATGAGAAACATAAAACAATAAACGCAATCAATTTGTAGCTTATATTTATTTATTAGTGATAGCTAACAATTAAATATTAAGGTTGTATAAATTTAGAGTAGTATTTTTAATTAGGGTGATTATGTAGGAAATAAACCTGTGTAATTTATGAAATATTACATAACAATTATTTTAGATGTTTCGAAGACGAATAACAATTTCCAAACAAAACAACTTATGAAATGACTTATTATTAAAAACAAACAAATGTAAAATGAAAGAAAAATTAAGATAAAAAGACATAATTGAAATAACTGCTTATACTTATTAAACGAATAAATTCCATAATTAATATTACAAAATACTTTAAAATGTAAATGATATCACATTAAGTTTAATTCATTAGAGCATTTAACAAAATAATATTAAATCAAATTAACATTCTATTTTTAACTTAAAGAATTCAAATAAGCAATAAATAAAACAGATTAAGCACATGATAATTGCACATGTAAATTCTAATGCAAGATAAAATAGATTTGTAGTGTAAATAAAACAATCGTGAATGTATTAACATAACAACGTTGCATCATTATAAATAAATTAACCTATAAAGATTTGATGATGATACATTGTGAAAGCTATTGTATAATCATGTGTGAAATATTTTCTTTTATTACATAAGGCCCTACTTCACGTTCTCGGGCGATTTAGTTGTTTAATGGAGGAATTGGTACATTTGCACACACAAAAATGAATGCCAGTAGTGTTAAACACCCTCCCCCTTCCACACACTACACTATACACATTAACACACACACACACTCACACCAGCCCAAATCTATAATGATCGTTTTTGTCTCCCATGGCTAACTGTTTACGTTTATTCTGTCTCACAGAGTAAACATTTAGAAATGTCAAAGGTTAAATTAATCAGACCATCTTATCAAAGTCTGTGTTCAATAGGCAGACACATCTCATCAATGTCTGTGTTCAATAGGCAGACACATCTCATCAAAGTCTGTGTTCCATAAAACAGACACATTTGATAGATGTGTGTTCAATAGGCAGACACATCGCATTGGTGTCTATGTTTCTATACACGGACACATCTCACCAAAAGAGTTTCTTCCAGGCATCTATAGGGGGGGGGGGGGTTCCGTCCCCCTTCCCCCCCGCAGAAGTGTACGTCCCCCCCCCCCCCAAACGAGATGGATTGTATATAATAAACATACACTTTTACTAGTGTCCGCCCCCCCCCCCCCCCCTCCATGGAAATTTCAAGTGCCCCCCCTCCCCCCGGAGAAAAAAGTCTGGAAGAAACACTGCTCACGAATGTCTTGAGTTCAATAAATAGACATCTCAATATTCGACCAATGCTGTCTTTCACTTAACTACAACTCCTAAAGTAAGGTTTAGCCGACAATAATTATTTCCAGTGATTGAGTTCGTGATATCTTTATTTCTAATACAGACCTACACAAACACACGCATACACATAATACAACCATTATACAAACAGTAACACATTGTAAAGTAACCATACACAAACATACATCCCACATAGTTCACAATCCGTACACATGTACACACATTAAAAAATCAGTATACGCACAATCCAACCGGAGATTCAACATAATCGGAGATTTTAAGCGCATAAGTTCAATGTGTTAAAATCAATAAAAAAAACTCTTACATTGTGAATATTTGTTAGGCTAGAACTCTTTGCAGTCTGTTGGAGCGGCTTTTATCTTTGTTTACAATTTTTTTCACACAAGATTTTTTTTCAGCAAATTAAAGCTTTTAGCATGCTTTTAGCATGTAAACCTTTAGAGAGTTAAATAATGAATTTTTAAAGTTGCACAAAGAACGCTGAAGTATTTGTCTTAAATGTAATTTTAAATTGTGTTCTAAACAAATAGAGTAAGACCATTGTGACAGATGGTATTTTTGGAAATAAACATGATATTGAACAGTTGAATGGTAGTTTTATATGCTATACTCCTTTTTATTGAGTAATATTTAATCACACACACACGCATATATATATATATATATATATATATATATATATATATATATATATATATATAATATATAGATATAAATATACATATAAGTGTTTGTGTGTGTGTTTGTGTGTGTGTGTGTATGTTTATGTGTGTGTAAAGATGTTACGTTTCTGGCCCAGGATCAACACATGAAAACACGTGACGTAAAGTACTGTTGTTTGTGAGTGCTGATCATATAAACTGACGAAAAAATGTTGATACTGTTTTACTTATTTTCTTGTTTACCTACATTAACTAATATGTTGTTTGTTTTTATTTTGTTTAGTGTTGATTCTAATTAGCCGTTCATTTGTTTATTTTGTTGATAAAATGATACTAACAATGTATTGTTGTTTGTTATTCGGGAATTTTACAATAAGTATTATGCAACAAAATTGTTTATCAAAACTGACAAAAATTAATTATACTTAATTAACGTGTGCTGGTAGTAAACACTAAACACGACGCATGCGGTATTGGGAGGCTGTAATGTAAACGCGCAATAGTCGCTTTGTATTTTTTTTGTGTCCGTGTTTTATCCTGGCCCTGACGTCATCGTTGTACAAACGTCACTGTACGTCAGCTCAGGTACACTAAGTGGACTGCATGTACACTAACACCTGCGTAGAGCACCTGTGTTACCTGTTTACCTACAGCTTGCCAGGTGATACGAACTAGACATGTATGTAGACCAGCTTTTGCAGCCGATGACTGTTATTAGGAGCTGTTTACAATTTTGGAGATGGATACACGAACTAGATTGACTTGTATGTAGACAGACCGACTTTTGCATGTGATGACTGCCATTAGGAACTGTTGACAATTTTGGAGCTGGAGACACAACCTTTTAAAAACACTTAAAACTGTTATGCACATTCTGCACATGATGGGAGAAACGTATCACAAAAACTTCTCTCCTTACAAATAACAACCACCCCTTCCTTACAAAAATATGACAACCACTTCCCTCCTTACTAACAAATGACAACCACCCCATCCTTACAAACAAATGACAACCACCCCATCCTTACAAACAAATGACAACCACTTCCCTCCTTACTAACAAATGACAACCACCCCATCCTTACAAACAAATGGCAACCACTTGCCTCCTTACAAACAGATGACCACCACTTCCCTCCTTATAAACAAATGACAACCACTTCCCTCCTTACTAACAAATGACAACCACTTCCCTCCTTACTAACAAATGACAACCACCCCATCCTTACAAACAAATGACAACCACCCCATCCTTACAAACAAATGGCAATCACTTCCCTCCTTATAAACAATTGACAACCACTTGCCTCCTTACAAACCAATGAAAACCACTTCCCTCAATACAAACGAATAACAGCCAACCCCCTCCTTACAAACGAATGACACCCCCCCCCCCCCCCCACCCACACACACCTACACTCACACACAAAACCGAGCTGCTCTAAGAATGCACATGCATAATGAGACGAGCAATATTCCCTAATGGCGTGAATGAATTCAATGGACGGAGCTGAATGATAAGGATGTGTTTTCATGAATGAATTCAGTGAATTACGAGCTCATAACTCAAGCTGTGAATTCTTCTAGTATAAAAAAGACCCTGTTCGATGTGTATTATCCTATTAGGATATGTAGTTGCCTGATACACATAGTGCTGTCTGGGAATTAGTTTAAAATAGTAGGATATTTATTTACAGTCGACCCGATAGTCTGACGATACCATGAAGATCCAGGGTTCGAGTCCCGGCTAACCCTATTTAGGCATGACATAGATATTTTGTATCTACAATTTTAGTTGCACTTTTTACAATAACAGTCTTCATTTTTCATTTCTTCTAAGGTGTACATGTTCAAATTCATGGTCTATATAAAAATATATCATATATACAACATAACCAACTAATATACTTAGTATTTTTTTTGCTGTATATTATAATGAATATAGTCTAGTACACTATATTTAGATATAGAAGCAATAGTTAAAGCAATAAACAAACATAACTTCAAAATTAAAACTGTATGACGTAATACTTTGAGAAACAAATATTGTTTAACATCTGTAGTGATAAATTAATGGGAACCAGTGTCAAGTTGTAGGCTGGTAATGCGCATGTCACTCACGAATAACTGGCTTACATATCAGGTAAACATGCAGCACACCTGACAGGTAAACTACAGGTGTGAGGATACAACAATTGTGTTGTTGTGTGTGCAGGTGATGACATTTGATATGATTGGCTCAAACATTACGGTAAAGCTTCTAACAGAACGGATCATTTTTTTCACAAAAAAATGATGCTGCAACTTTACTGAGATTGGAAAAATACACATATAGTTCGGTATACGTTTGGTAGGATACAAAGAAACATCGGTAAAAATTTTGAAGAATTAAAAAATTGTCGGTATAAGAATGGAAAAAGATAAAGAAACGTCGGTATAACATAAAATAAACGTCGGCAAATCCTACAAGAAACGTCGGTACAACATAAATAATGTGTAGATGTATGTTTGTATAAATAAATGATGGTGTAAATTAAAAGCTGAATTGGTGGGTGTTAAAACAAAACAAAGATATACATTATAAAAAACAGAGTGGTATTTTTAAAAAAAGAAACGTCATTAAAATAGAGAATCTGTACCGTTGAATAATACAATGTCGGCTTTTATAGAAACAGAGTGTATGTATCTTTAAATAATGAAATAATTTCAGTAGGCCTATAACATCATTATAAAAATGTGTGGATCTACTTTTAAAAAAGTAAATATCATATAGGCCTATAACATAAAAACAGAGGAACTGTACCGTTAAATAATACAATGTCGGATTGTATAAAACAAACAGAGTGAGAATATCTTTGAAAAAAGAAATGCCGGTCTACACAAAAAACAGAGTGGGTGTAATTTGAATAAAGGATTCAAAAGCTGATGGATAAATGTGGACTTGGGGGGACAGATGGACATTTGTTTTAACGGCTCTCTGATTGTCAGGAGTACGGTAATCGATGGGACTTCATTTAAATCCTGCGAGATTCCCAAAGTAACGAGATCTTCTACGAGATTTCCAACGTAACGAGATCTTCTACGAGATTTCCAACGTAACGATATCTCAAATTTCGACCAGATGAAATATACGCAACATGAAGCTTTCTTTTAGCCTTCCAAATAAAAGTGTGTGCAGGTTGTTTTTTTTTTTTTTTTTTTTTTTTTTTTTTTTTGGGTTTCTTAAAATAATTTCATGCTTCATGTTGAGCGGCAATCTTGTAACGATTTTAAAATATTTTTGTCTAGATTGAAGAGTTGGGGGGGGGGGGGGGTTAGGCCGATTATATCAACAAGAGGGAGCGTATAAAAAAACCCTCACATTTCCAACGAATATGTGTGTGGTTTGCTTGTGTGTGAGATAGAGCTGTATGTGTCTGCTCGTGTGTGTGTGTGTGTGTGTGTGTGTGTGTGTGTGAAGGTGTTCTTGTGTTGTATAAGATATTTATGTACGTTTGAGTGTTGTTGGTGTATGAGTTGGTGTGGTTGTGGGTGTGTGTAGGTGTATGTGTTCTTGTGTTGTATAAGATGTTTATGTAAGCTTGAGTGTTGTTGATGTGTGTGTTAGTGTGTGTGTGTGGATGTGTGTTAAATAGCCAATTAATAAACACAAGAAAATTATTGTGGAAATGGAAATCGAATAGCAGCTTTAGAAATTTGAAAAAAAAAAAACTATTACAATTTTTAGACAGAGAAGTGCAGAAGTAGAATACTCGGGTTGTGAAAAAAAAATTATCAGCGATTCCGCTTGAATAAAATTAATGATGTAATGTTGTATGACAAGCGGACTTAATAACTTAAAAATCAACAGAATAAATTAAAATCTTAAGCTCCAGAACATGTAAATATTCGAGTGAAATTGACAAGTAATGCAAGTTAAATTTAGGTGACTAAGTCGAAGGCTGTGTGTGAATGGTTTTAGTGTATGTGTGGCTGTTTCCTGTGTGTGTGTGACTGTTTCCTGTGTGTGTGTGTGTGTGACTGTTTCTTGTGTATGTGTGACTGTTTCTTTTGTATGTTTAACTGTTTCTTGTGTATGTGTGACTTTTCGTGTGTATGTGTGACTGTTTCTTGTGTATGTATGACTCTTTCTTGTGTATGTGTGGCTGTTTCTTGTGAATGTGTTACTGTTTCTTCTGTGTGTGTGATTATTTTTGTGTATGTGTGACTGTTAATAGTGTACGTGTGACTTTTAGTTGTGTGTATGTGTATTTCTTGTGTGTGTGTGTCGTTTCCTCTATCGTACCCTACGTCATTGTTAACGTCATGTATAGTTCCTTCCAAATGCTCGACTTATTTATCTAGTTACTAAGTCTCTAGTGTGTATGACGTCATCAGCAAACATGACGTCCACAGTTACGTCAGCATCACGTGCGTCACCACATGGTTCACCACGTTTTGAAAGCTTTAGATGTCGGTGTGTAAGCAGCTATATCACATGATAGCTATAAATAAATCGGTGTCAGCTAAAAATGGAAACAGAAGAAATCTATTCTTGCGCATAGAACAACCGCTTGATTTCAAAGTAATGTTTCACAATACATTTTAAGTAGGTATCAATATAGGCTTTTTCCTGAATATTATATTTGCTAAGTATTTAATACTGTATTGGTATCGTTCTGAATTTTGTATTCGATAATGATTCGGTACGTGATCGAGTAGATGAGGTATCGGGAGACAACCCGTCCTCAGCTAGACTTGCTGGTATAGCTGACCTGTGTACTAGGGCCAACCTGGGAGATTTGAACACAACTGACCACAGTTGACCCGTCGGGACTAGAAGCCTGCACGCCTTCTGCAGACGGTTCCACATTAACGGCGTGGACTTTGTTCTTTTTCCCGCCAATTTTTCCTCTCTTGTTCTCGTCCAGTTTCCTGGCTCCGTCAGATTTTTTGGCGCCTTTTGGTTTGGATGGCCCCTCGACGTCTGACTCTTCAGACTCCGGCTCCTCCACGGCCTCCTGCTCCTCTTTGAGGAGGGAGGCCTTGAGGCCCTGACAGGGTAGCATCTCGTACAGGGCCGTTCTCATTTGTTTGTTGGTCGCCACGTAGATTATAGGATCGAGGAGGCCTGGAATAGTTAACATCAACCCATCAAACCATCAAAACATCATAAAAGTCAAAACATCACAAAAGTCAAAACATCATAAAATTAAAAACATCATAAAAATAAAAACATCATAAAAATAAAAACATCATAAAAAGAAAAACATCATAAAAAGAAATAAAAACATCATAAAATAAATTAAAAAATCATCAAATTTCTTCACGTTTTCCAATTTTTAAAATTTACGCCTACAAAAAAATTAAATAATTAATTTCTTTTTTTTTCTAAAAATATTCTGTTCTACTTTTTAAAAGTTTAAAATGGTGTTAAACGAAGCCACATAGAACACAGAACATCCGAAGCTAGCTTATAAAAAAAACGATAATTGGAACGTTAATACAATAATGACATTTTAATTTTTTTTTTTTTACATTTCTGTGCAAGGCCCATAACATACAAAACACAGACACCCATATATGTGAAATCTACTTTAGACATAGCGAGCTAGACCACACCTATACAATAAAAACAAAACTAATTTTATTATGTTAATAATTTCCCTATTCAAAATTCCCGTTCAACTTTTTATTGCCTGATTTTAACGAGATGTCAAATGTTGATATTTGATGCCGGCGCAAACGTCAGCTTTTAAACCAGATATTTCAGACACAAAAATTATATATATTTTTTCTTTCTTCTGAAGTTTGTTTCAAGTTTGCATTGTGATTTGAAAGTAAGACAATATGTTGATTAATTTGCTCTCGGAATATCTGGCAATAATACAAATGTATGGCGAAGTTTAACACCCAGAAACTTGACCACCGCGAGACGTACGTGACAAATGACGGTCATAATACATTCCTACCTGCTCATACGACGCGAGGGTCAGTAAAGGAGGGGGGGGGGTAAAATACTGGTCTATTTACAGCTGGTATTAGTGCCAGGTATAATCATAACTGGCTCATGCAATATGCCATCAGTAAGAGGTCAGCTAGAAGAAATATGAGATGACATTTGAACCATAGCTGAAACAATCTTCTCGATGAGTTTGAAGCGCGATAGTACACTGAAATATAATAAACAGGCGGGTCATAACCTATTCTGTAGAAGGTGAGGTCAAAGATTCGACCAATGAGATGTAGTTTTACTGTACTAGTCGGGGCGCTGCTAAATATCTGACAGGGGAGGAATTATGACAGGGGCGTTGCTAAATATGTCATGGAGGGAGAAACTATGACAAGAGTGCTTCTAAATATCTGCAACAGGATGTGGCGGGTAGGAGATAGAGCTATGTTAAATACACAATTCCTCATCATCACCATCCCAAAGAAACACAACCTACCACTTGCCTAAACTGCCGCACCTATGACTTTCAAGCCATTCAGAGGAATTCCAGGCAAAAATCAAATATGATAGATTTAAGATTTAAGCTGCAAAAATCATCCAAAGAACTGTCAGGTTTCAGACAGGAACGAATTACAACTAAATAAATCATTAATCTCAGATTATTAAATACCCGCAGTCTTAAAAAAAATCTAGACCAGGTATCTGTAGACGTTTAGTTGCTTTTAAGAGAGTTTGGCTTTGGGGATCTTTTGCCCAGAGTGAGAAAAAAAACATAAATAATAGAGAAAGCAAACTAAAACATATGTGTCAAAGAAGCAAGCGTCGTCTATTTCAATAACAGTGTTAAACAATATTTAAAAACAGTACAGTTGAAATGAGGCGGTGATTTCCACTTGCACATATCTATGGGCATTTTATTGTAAACAAATAATGGCAGATACTTTTGAAAATAACAAGGTGTAATTAGCCTTGGCGTCAAAAGAATGACGGACTTCTATATTGCTGAGAACATAGAACGAACGAAGCAACGACGGACGTAGTAAACAACATTGACAAACTGTTTCAAAATGGAATAAGGGGTCGGCGTGGTCGGTTTAGCTCATGGTTGCTAAACCGAAAAGTCTAAGGTTCGAACCCTCGGGCAGATGAGGCTCGTTAGCTGAGGACAGCCCCTCGGAGAGACAACTCCAAAATCAAACAACTGCTGCCTGGTAGTTTGTTCTTGATTGGACAAGGGCTATGGAAGCAAATCCAAATAGAAAAGCAGGTTGAAATCAGAGTCAACAGCCTAAAATGGCACATAACCAGTTGACACGTATACTTAATTGTGTTGGGGGAATCCCTTCCAACACTAAAAATAATTGTAGAAGAGAAACTACATGTACAAAATCTCCAACTTCTCGGATGTACTGTCCACGTCTGCAAATGCTCGACAAAGCTACGCATGCGCAGACTTAAGATCCGCCCGCTAGCCCATAAAAAAAAACGAAAACATAAACACTGCATTAAAAATCTGGCTAACATAAACTTTGATCAAAGCCACTGTCCTGTCTCTCAGCTCCCAAAATCTAGACACAAACAGGAATGCATAAACAAACATATATCCAAGAAAATGATAGGTTATAGAGGGCTATTAGGAATCTCGTATAAAGAGAGCATCTTCAATAACGTACGTAGTTGATTGGGCATCATTATAAGGCCGCTTGCTGAATGAAAGAGCAGATGTAAAGGACATGTCATTAGGACATGTCATCAGGACATGTCATCAGGATATGTCATCAGGATATGTCATCAGGTCTGGCGAGGATGTTCCTATAATGCACGGAACTGTAACGGAACCAAGCGAAAAAAAACAGAGTTTTCTAAAGATCAGTTGAGTAGATATAACAGGTAGGTAACAGCCAGGTCTAACGCGGAGTGAGAAAGACGGTGAAGGGGTGGTACAGAAAAAATCCGCGTCAACAATGGACTTGACTACGTGGTAGATAAAATGTCAGTATCTGGTAAACAGATTTTCCAGCAAATAATTATCTCAATTACTCATCTAAATAAAACTTTCTATCATTTTTTTTTTCAAAAAATTATCTGTAGAGACACATAATACACTCTGACACCTGAGCGAACTTGAGATTTTTAGCAAAATATTTCTCAAAAAAATCTAATTATTCTTTTTCATATCGGTTCATTTTTGTTTTATTTAGATAAAAGGTCGTTGATGATTTCATACTTGAAGGAGTTTAAAAATAACAAGAGAAAGGTCGCACTGAATCCGAGGCTATGAATATACATAAAACATGAGAAAAAAAGTGTAATAATATGAATTTTTAAGGCAACTGCGATTTTTTGTGTTTATTTTTCTGGTGAATATTTTTTTAAAATATTAATTAAATTAGTGAAATACTGTTTAAATTTCCGGAGAAATTATTAAAAATATTATTGATATTCCGGGTATTGTAAAGTTAAAATAACACAACTGAAAAATAACTAAAAAATTTAATGTAGCCTATATTAATATTGAAATACAGAAAAATATCTAGCAGCAGAATAAAAACGAAATGATGACAAAAGTAAAGAAAAAAAACTATAAATAAGCAAACAAGCTACATATTAGGCAGGGAGTAGGGTACAAAAACAACATAGCATTGTAACATTACCGACATACTCATTAACAACATACTCATTAACAACATACAATTAAACATCTATGTTTATCTATATTGACGGGCGGATTTCATTAATTTATCGCGCGGGACCAGTTACGTATCGTGCTCAATAAAACATGTTACAACACGGGTATCACGTGATAGTGTCTACACAACAGCTGGTGACCTATATTTAGTCACTGGTTGCTTCAGAGACGAAGACTTATAGCTCCGCCCCTCCCCTCTGTTTAAGATCTCAAATTATACGACCCCCTACCCCTAGTTCTAGTTAGGGTGTAAATTTTATAGCCGCCGACCCCCACCTAATTAATGTACAGCCTCCTAAAGCCTAACCGCCCCCCCCACACACACACACACACACACTCACAGCTCTGTTTAAGATCTCAAATTATACAAACCCCCTACCCCTAGTTCTAGTTAGGGTCTAAATGTTACAGCCCCCGTCCCGTACCTAATCAATGCACAGCCTCCCAAAGTCCAACCTCCTCCCCCCCCAACCCCACCCCACCTCCCACCCCAAAAAAAATACCCCCACTTTTAGCTAATAAATATTTAAAATCTCATCTGGTTGTGACAGCAGATTGCTCGCCCTGTCTCAAATTTCGCGAATCTGTCCGGGTACAGTTCTGTTCCCGTAGCGTTCCTCTAGATCAGTGGTTCTTAACCTGGGGTCGATCGGACCCCAGGGGTTCGCTTAATCAGTCTCAGGGGTTCAGCGTAGCTCAAGACACACACACCCGACTCATATAATTCGCGAACAGATTTTATTACTAAGGATTCGGAAAACGCGAATAAGAAACTGGTGGGGTTCGATACCCCAAAAAAATTTAAGAACCACTGCTGTAAATACTCTGATATACTTTATAAAAGTCTTCATTTTATTTTTTACACCTCTAGCAATCTATAACCTACGGGCAGTAAAAAGTTTCAATGTCTCTGATTTTAAAACAAATATAAATCTCCATTAACAATAGTCGCGTCACAACGGTCTTACTTCAATGACTCTCTCTGAAAATTCCGTTCGCTTTTTACGCCGCCTCTGCACGACAAAGGTTGCGAAAAACGCCCTTTGAAAGGCTCTGTGCCTAGAGACAAGGATGATGGGATTAAGCAGGCCTTGGCGGGATAGAAAATAGAGAAAAATTAGTCGGGGATTCATAAAAATATACAACTTAATGGGCTGAAACAAAATAAAAAAAAAAATGAAATAAAATAAAAGTTTAATAAATGAAACTGAGTGTAAATGATTAAATAGAATCTATAAGCAGAGAAAAATGTCACAGAAAAATATTTTTATCTCAACTGTAAGATATTATTTTTAGTTTTATTAGGCTGTAGATTTCGGTTTTAATGAAATAACAAAAAGTGCGGAAATTTGAAATAAACATATGTATAAAAATTTAGCAGTTTTGAGAGAAGAGGTGAGATAAAGAGATATCGTAGAGATATATTGAAGTAAAGAGAGATGGCACCCAAGTAAAGAGGTATTGAGGTAAAGAGAGATGACGCAAAGTAAAGAGGTACTGAGGTAAAGAAATGGCCCCAAGTAAAGAGGTACTGAGGTAAAGAGAGATGAGTCAGGTACTGAGGTAAAGAGAGATGGTCCCAAGTAAAGAGGTACTGAGGTAAAGAGAGATGGTCCCAAATAAAGAGGTACTGAGGTAAAGAGAGATGGATAGAATACTTTTAAGAGTCGGAAATCTGAACAGCAACCGTCTACCAACCTCAGATAGGAAACAGATGGTCAGAATACTTATACGACTATAGAGATAGAACTGAGAGACTGTGACGTAGATGTTTATATAAAGGGGTCAGGTGTAACAGAGACTGCCTCGACAGACAATGAGGAAAGATATTAAAGCCCCTCTCTTGTTCAAGACACAGACTATGTAAAACATCAACGTGTCTTTTAACCTAGTATTCAATGATATTTGTTTCTAAATAGCTACAAGAAATGTCTGCTTGTATATTATCGCGATTGTCTATTCGATTATGATTTCTTTTTCTGTGACTTTTTTTTCTTCAAAAGGGTTGAGGCCTGGAATCTAAGCAGCCTAGTGGTCTTACAACTAAATGCAGGATCTATTTAACTACTGGGTGTATGAAAATGGGAATAGCATGGTAAAATCATTTGTCAAAATTTACGGCAATGAACATTTACTTGCTCATTAGCCAACCCACATTACTCTATACAGTAGGTATCGTATATAACTAAAGTATATATACTTATACACACACAGATATACATACATATTATATATATATATATATATATATATATATATATATATATATATATATATATATATATATATATATATATATATTATATATATATATATATATATATATATATATATATATATATATATATATATATATAAAAGTATCTAATAGGTTGCTGTGGTATATTTTGATACATGTATAATGAGTACATTCGTCAAATTGACTGATTCCATACAGTGCCACAGACATACACATTGGTTTGGTGACACGGGTGTGTGATGGTGTAGGAGTTAGAGCGTGTGAACATACCGAGGTGTGAGAGCGGAAACAGGTGAAGCGTGACCAGCACTCACCTTGGCACTTGGCTATGACGGGTGGAATGGTGGAGAACAACGGCGGGATGATGTCACTTCCGGCGAAAGCGACGATGAAAGAGACGATGGTGTAGGGCATCCAACACGCCCAGAAGCTGGCTGTGGAGGTCAAGGTCATTAAGTGGGGGCATTGTTTTTAATGTAGGGTCAAGGGCACCGTTTCAAAGTCGGGGTCAAAGGCATTATTTCTATTATAAGGTCAACATCATTAGGAGCATTGTTTCAGATACTAAGTTCAATTTAAAGTAAATATCTAATCAATTTTTAAAGATATTCCATGAATAACTATAAGAATAGAACAATATGTATGATAGTTTCTTTTTTTGTTGCTTCTTTAGCGGGGAGTAAAGAGGTGAAGTAGAGTTAAGCAGTTTCTGCTACGATGACTTGCGAAGAACTGTATGGTCGTGTAAAAATTATTTAAAATGCAAGAGTTAGGTACAAATAAGAGCTGGGCCCAGGGACCAATGAAGGCGTTTTCAGACTTCGATGCTTAGCTGACCAGATAGTAATGCTTAGATTTCATAGAATCGATAAAGAAATGACATACTTATCGCATGACCTATATTAAACACGACTTATATAAGACTTGACCTTCATAAGAACATATGACGTATATTCAATCTAACCTATTTTACTATTGTCCAATTTAAGAACTGACCTAAGTAAGAACTGACCTACATACGACACGACCTAAATAATACACGACATTCATTACACCTTAGCTATATAAGACGACCTACATAACAACTGGCCTTAACACAACTAACCTGCATTAGATCTGACCTAGATTTGGCCTACTTCAGAGCTGACCTATTTAAGACTTGGCCTACATAAGAACTGACCTTCATAGAACATGATCTACATTAGGATTGCTTACGTAAGAACTGACCTAAGCAACAAGTGACCTACATTTTATTTGACCTACATAAGAACTGGCCTACATAGGAACTGACATAAATCACAAATGACCTACAAAAGTACTCACCAATAACAAAGTAAATTACTCACCCACAATGAGCACAGCAGTTTTAAACATTTTTTTCTCGATGGCCAGATTTTTCTTGGCCACCCGGCTGTTCATGTCCCAGACTGAGTTCTTGTTCAGGGACCGGAGCTGTCAATGTGAACAAGTCAAACATTCAGTTCATGTAAGTATGACATTCGGTCATGTTGGACTTGGTAAAATATCTTTGAGGGCAGTTTGGTGAATGGGCGGGTCTCGTTTGGACGGGAAAAAATGTTTCGTGCCGGAGGGAGGGAGGGTGTGGAGAGAATCTTTGTGAAAAAATTTTAAAGTGACCAGTCTAAAGTGTGGAAACCATGATGCCCAGCGAGATGACGTCACTTACCCAGTAGACCAGTAGACCAGGGGTCTCCAAACTTTTCAGCCCGAGGGCCGCATTAACTATCAAATATCAGTTCGGGGGCCAGAGTTTCTTTAAGGCATCTCTTCAGGGTCGTGGCGCCCCACCCCCCCCCTCCCCCAAAAAACGTCTACCGCCCCTCCCCCCAACGAAATATAATTTATATAGAAATATATGCAAATTTCAAGTGTCCACCCCCCCCCCCCACCCGAGGTCTACGTGTGTTCTCAAATTGTTCTTCACGTATTTCATTCTTGAAATTTTTTGTTCACACAGGTATGTTGTTCGAAAATTTGAAAGGTATTTTGATACAAAAGTTTTTATGTTAGGAAAGTCTTCCTTGTGCAAAACCGTATGAAAACCCATCCGCCCTTCTTTGAACGTGTCTCTAAGGAAGTCATTTTCCTGCAATTCAATGACCTCCCGCTGCAGTTCATCTTTGCAACTGGCCACATTTGCTTCAAATGGGCTTTGAAACAGTCTCACTTCTTCTGCCTTTGAATCCAAGTCAGAAAACCGCTACTGAAACTGCAGCTGGAGGTCTTTAACGATCTCGTATGTAAAGGACGTGCGGGACTCAGTGGTTGCTTCAGCCGTAAAGACCTTGCACTGCTGAAAGTGTGTCAAGTTGTTAGCCTGTACTTGTTCCAAAAACATGACAAGTTTGTATCTAAAGGCCTTTAGGTGGGTGTATAGATCATAAACTAGATTTCACTCTCTTGTAGTTTTAGGTTCAGAAAATTTAAATCACTAGTTATGTCTGCAGCAGAGGCCAATTTCTATACCCACTCTTCATCAGACAATAATGGCTGTGATTTGCCTTTACTATCAGGAAGTCACCTATTTCTTTCAAGCTACATTTTCAAATAGTTTTGAATTTTCCGTGCAAAGCTCCTCAGCCACCTCCAACAAACATTTATTCAGTGGACAAAAAGATCGTCGCGGGCCGGATAAAATGACATCGCGGAGCGTAGTTTGGAGACCCCTGCAGTAGACCATGATGCCCAGCGCTATGACTTCACTTACCCAGTAGACAATGATGCCCGATGACGTCACTTACCGTGGGATGGCGTCACTTACCGTTGCCATCACGCCCCAGTATGAGTAGACCATGATGTCCAGCTGTATGACGTCACTTACCGTGGCCAGCACGCCCCAGTACGAATAGATCATGATGCCCAGCGGGATGACGAAGCAGGCGAAGAAGATGGCCCAGATGTAGCTGGTGTAGACCGGGTCGGGGTTCTCCCAGACGACACTGCAGGAGATGCCAGCGCCCTCCAGGTCGAACTCGTTCCAGCCAAACGCTGGGGGGATGGCCCAGACGAATCCCAGGAAGTAGCAGCCGGCTGTGGGGACAGTACAGGTATAACATTCAACATCAGATGTAATGGCTATTCAACAAGGCATTTAAGTCTACTGCCCCCCCCCCCCCCCCGAACGAGATGGATTTTATATAGTAAACATACACTTTTACTAGTGTCCGCCCCCCCCCCCAAAAATTTTGACCGCCCCCCCCCCGAAAATTTCAAAAGCCCCCCCCCCCCCCCCCGGAGAAAAAAGTCTGGAAGAAACACTGACACGCACTCGTAATAAAACTAAAGTAAAATAAATATAAATTGCTTTGTACTTTTGTTGAAAAAGATTCCAAATGTTTTAGATTCAAAATATTATTTTTTTTTATATTAAGAATGCAGCATATAGTCTGAAGGTTTTATAAAAAAATTAAGTCTTGAATAACATTTTATATTTGGAATAAACAAAATACACAGACAAAACTTTTTAACACTCGTGTCCAGAGGCGTAGCGACCCTTCCCGGCGGCCGGGGACCAACTTTTCGATTTGCACCCCCCCCCCCCTCAAGATTTCGATATGCAAACCCCCCCCCCTCAAACTTTCCATTTGCACCCCACTCAACCTTTCAATTTATTTTTCCAACCCATTTTGGCGCCCCCTAAGGTCGCCGCCCGGGGACATATGTCCCCCCCCCCATCGCTACGCTACTGCTCGTGTCTTATGAGACCAAATGTTATTGTTAGGTAGAGATTAATCTTGGATGCTAGGATTGCTTGCTTTTCTGAATACTTCGAAACACACATTTATTATAGTAATTATTTACAAATACATGTGTTAGGTAGTTATTAATATGTCGTGAAATCATACATTATCACCAGTGTGGATTGTTTACTTATCGAAAAGTATGTTCGTACAATCAACATGAAGTTGAATAAAATGTGTATGCCAGAAGTATTGTGATCTACCCATCATGTTAGGTGTATGGTGACCTAGTTACCACAAGAACTGGTCGCCAGGTTTTTGTAATGTACTCACCGCAAGAGATGTATGCCAGGTGTATGTCAGGTAATGTACTCACCACAGGAGATGTATGTCAGATGTATGTCAGGTGTATGTCAGGTGTATGTCAGGTGTATGTCAGGTGGATGTCAGGTGGATGTCAGGTGTATGTCAGGTGTATGTCAGGTGTATGTCAGGTGTAAGTCAGGTGTATGTCAGGTGTATGTCAGGTGTATGGCAGGTGTATGTCAGGTGTATGTCAGGTGTATGTCAGGTGTATGTCAGGTGTATGTCAGGTGTATGTCAGGTGTATGTCAGGTGTATGTCAGGTGAATTTCAGGTGTATGTCAGGTGTATGTCAGGTGTATGTCAGGTGGATGTCAGGTGGATGTCAGGTGTGTGTCAGGTGTATGTCAGGTGTATGTCAGGTGTATGTCAGGTGTATGTCAGGTGTATGTCAGGTGTATGTCAGGTGGATGTCAGGTGTGTGTCAGGTGTATGTCAGGTGTATGTCAGGTGTATGTCAGGTGTATGTCAGGTGGATGTCAGGTGGATGTCAGGTGTGTGTCAGGTGTATGTCAGGTGTATGTCAGGTGTATGTCAGGTGTATGTCAGGTGTATGTCAGGTGTATGTCAGGTGGATGTCAGGTGTGTGTCAGGTGTATGTCAGGTGTATGTCAGGTGTATGTCAGGTGTATGTCAGGTAATGCACTCACCACTAGAGGTGTATGTCAGGTGTATGTCAGGTGTATGTCAGGTGTATATCAGGTGTATGTCAGGTGTATGTCAGGTGAATGTCAGGTGTATGTCAGGCTTATGTCAGGTGTATGTCAGGTGTAAGTCAGGTGTATGTCAGGTGTATGTCAGGTAATGCACTCACCACTAGAGGTGTATGTCAGGTGTATGTCAGGTGAATGTCAGGTGTATGTCAGGCTTATGTCAGGTGTATGTCAGGTGTATGTCAGGTAATGTCAGGTGTATGTCGGGTAATGTACTCACCACAAGAGATGTATGCCAGTGTTTTGGTTATCTTGGCTCCCATCAGCGGTTTGCTGATGGCGATGTAGCGATCAAAGGCGATGGCCATGAGCACGTACATGGAGGCTAGGCCCAGAAAGTAGACGATGAAGGCCTCGATGTCGCACATCGTGGCGCCCCAGATCCACCTGTGGGACCACGCTGACGTCATGGCCATTGGGATACCTGAAAGTATGTCATTATCTTTGAGGGTGTCTCTCTACTCTCAGAGTGTTTCTTTCTCTCTCTCTCTCTCTCTTTCTCTCTCTCTCTTTCAGTCGCACTCTCCATGCATCTAACTCCTCTTTTTCTTGCATGCTCTTTCTCATCCTCCCTCTCTTTCTCCATCCCTCTCTCTTTCTCCCACTCTCTCTCTCTCTCTCTCTCTCTCTTTGCTTAAGACAAACAATGGCTTAAAGCCAGTGGCGAATTATTGAAAAGAGTGAGGGGGGTCAAAGGTTAGCATACTGGGAGCCTACAGTTTCAAACAACTCCACAATGACTAGCTACAACAAAATGTACATAGACCCTAAGGTACACCCCCCCCCCCCATGTTAACATGGACAACAGCCCGCGAGTACAAGTGATCTAAACCCTCGCTGTTAACTTAGACAACAGCCCACTTGTGCACACTGTAGTTATGCCATATGTCTAGACCCTGCCTCATCCCACGGACTTCCACATCCACATGACCCTGGGGCGTCAAGTGGAACACAATTACAAGATCTCCTCCCCCGGCCCCTTGACGATCGTATTCTCCCCACTCCTCCCCAGCAAGACGATCGTATTCCCCCACCCCTCCCTCCTGTCCGTCATACACGCCGAGTGGGTCAGAAGATGAAGCCCCAGGGTGGGGCAACACCAAACTGTACGGATTTTGATTTCTTAATTTGTATAAATTACTTTGTCACTTTATTCATACAGTACTTTTACAGTGTCCTGTTATATTATCTCTGTCTTTCTATGCATAACAATTATAATTGGATTTATAATAGTTGTCTTACAAGGGATAAAATTTGCATCATTCTATCTCAAGTCGGGAAATGATTAATATGTTTATACATCATGTGTAAATATAATCATCTAGCCTACCCAAGTCAGATCATGGATAATCTTAGAGTGTATCACGGCATATTGTATCGCGGACATGGTTTTTGTTTTGACATTGGATGATAAATTGGCCTTGTATTTGTACTGTGACTAATAAGGCACTAGGTTTAATCTCTGTCTAAAACTAGTTGGAATCTTCAGGTAATATAAAAAATACATGAGGTGACCCTGGAGTGGAATATGAAACTAGGAGCGAAATAGGTGTCGCTTCTTCTTCTTCGTTCTTAATTTTTAATGTTGGAAGAGATTCTCTCCAACACAATTACGTATACGTGTCAACTGCTTATACGAAATTTAGGCTGTTGACTCCGATTTCAGCCTGCTATTCTTTTTTTATTTGCTTCCTTAGCCTTTGCCCAACCAAGAACAAACTACATGGCAGCAGTTGTTTCATTCTTGAGTTGACTCTCCTGGAAGAGTTGATGTACCAAGTTATCGAGCCTAATCTGCCAGGGCTTTGGAATTAGAGACATTTGGTTTAGCATATACATATCCTTGATTAATGCTCATCAGTTACAGGGTAGCTCAACGTGTTTAATATCATCCCAGCATAACCAACAAAGTATTTGACCTCATCCCAGCATAACCAACAAAGTATTTGATATCATCCCAGCATAACCAACAAAGTATTTGATATCAACCCAGCATAACCAACAAAGTATTTGACCTCATCCCAGCATAACCAACAAAGTATTTGATATCATCCCAGCATAACCAACAAAGTATTTGACCTCATCCCAGCATAACCAACAAAGTATTTGATATCATCCCAGCATAACCAACAAAGTATTTGACCTCATCCCAGCATAACCAACAAAGTATTTGACCTCATCCCAGCATAACCAACAAAGTATTTGATATCATCCCAGCATAACCAACAAAGTATTTGATATCATCCCAGCATAACCAACAAAGTATTTGATATCATCCCAGCATAACCAAAAAAGTATTTGATATCATCCCAGCATAACCAACAAAGTATTTGACCTCATCCCAGCATAACCAACATCTGAACGAAGCAACATGTAATTAAAATCTTTCTTAAAGACAGCATTAGAAACATGCATTGCATGTTGCAAATTGTCAAAACCGTTTAAGAAATAAATGTATTGCAATCTCATTAACATTCATTAAAGGTTGCAATAAATTTTCTTAACGGATTTGAAAATTTGCACCAATAGTGTGCGAGGAAAAAAATAAAATCCTGAACGTTTTTGACCCCACCCTAACAGGAAATGTCAGTTAGCGATAAAAGCCATTTTTAATCCGGTACTTTCTAATTGTGTAACTACTTCCGTTTTCGCTTTCTATCGTCATATCCGGTGCAGCTAAAATTAAGTCTCGGTCTTCAGGTGCTAAAGGGATCAGGTAGAGGTGATTGGGATGACGTCAGCGGGAGCTTTTCCGTTAGAGGGATACACTGAACAAAAGGTGTAAAGGTATTTTAAATGCTTGACGTGCGTATTAATTAGGGTAATTACATTAATTGGGATTTCCTGTTTAGACGCTTTGTGTTTTTTTTTAATCAAATTAATGAGAGTAAATGACAGCAGATTATTTTAGATAATTATTTACTGACATTGTCGTATCATACACTTTTCCTTTGTTCTAAAATTGTACAACTGAAGGGGTTTCCCCCAACACAATTAAGATTTACGTGTTAACATGTTTTGCGTCATAAGTCATGTTGACTCTGAGATTAACCTGCTTTTCTTTCTAGATTCGGTTCCATAACCTTAGTCCACCCAAGAACAATCTACAAGGTTGAGGTTGTTGGATTTCGGAGTTTTCTCTCTTAGATGAGTTTTTGTCCTTAGCTATTTAGTCTCGTTTGTCTAGGATTCGAACTTGGGACTTTCGGAGTTGGCAATAACTCGCTCTACTTCCTCACCACGCTTCCCCCATTTCATTCATATTTACATTCATTTACACCGCTTGCTGTTGTTTTTTTTAGAATCCACTGTTCACAACTCTATAAGTAGCACAATACAATGTTACTGGTTAATAATAATTTGCTTTCAAACACAACAAAAGACAGACCGCTACAAGATTAAAGGATGAGCGAATCGTTCTGTTTTATCGATTACATTAGCTATTCAGCTTTGCTATTTTATTTTTTAATGTTTTTTTTTTGTAGTGTTTTGTTTTGCTCTGTTGCATAGTGTTTTGTTTTGTTCTTATTTTTGTAGCGTATGTATTTTAGAGAGTAATTTAGTACGGCCTAAAGTATATGGGCGTGGGTGTTTTACGTGACGCGTAGAGGCTAACTATGGTGGATACGAGAGTGGTTAATGTGGATAGGAGAGACCAGTTAATGTGGATACGAGAGAGTGGTTAATGTGGATAGGAGAGACCGGTTACTGTGGATAGGAGAGAGTGGTTAATGTGGATAGGAGAGAGTGGTTAATGTAGATAGGAGATAGTGGTTAAGTGTGTATAAAAGAGAGTAGTTAATGTGGATACGAGAGAGAAGTTAATGTTTATACGAGAGAGGCCTGCTCCTGTAATTAAGGATGTATTCCAGTAGAGCTTCTTTGATCCAGAAAGTTCCTTAACTCAGCTTGAAGTGAATCCTAGTATGTATTTAATCCTAAGAAAAAGGTCAAGCTACCCTTTCAAACCAGACGGTCAATGGGGCAGGTAAAGTAGAACTTAACCTGTATATCTAACCTCGGTGTGTCATGGTCACTGCTATACCTGACTGCCTTTCTTTTCTTTGAGTCAGGTACCCACCGTAGCTGGATGGACTCATGGACGTTCTACAGACTTAACATCGGGATTAGAACTCGAGACTTTCGGATTAATATTCGGGATGGCTGTCGTGCGCTCTACTACCACACCTCGCCATCACTTACTACAGTTGCACGTTCATCTAATAGGTCATTGAGTACACCACAAAGACAGAAAATCCTCAGTCTAGATCCAACTTTCAGATCCTACCCTGGTGCACATGAGATAACTGTTTGTGTTTCACAGAAATGAACTCATTAAAATCGCTCAACCATGAAAGAGAGAAGCACTTAAAATGTGACGGTCTGATAATGTATTGAAATGACTTGCAGATTCGCTCAAGTTTTTTGATGCGCTCAAAGGAAAGTGTTGCATTGTGGGTTGAGCATGACTGATTGGCAAGAGGGAATGGGAGTGACATGACTGTATGACATGACTTAATGACATGCTTGTATAACATGATTTTATGATATGACTTATGACATGATTGTTTGGGATGATTGTATAACATGACTGGATTTTATGACTGTATGAAATGACATAATAACAAGATTTTTATTACATGATCGTATGAGATAATTGTATGGGATGATTGTAGGACATGATTGTATGACTTGTTTTTATAAGATGCTTGTATAAGATGATCGTATAAGATGATTGTACAAGATGATTGTACAAGATGATTGTACAAGATGATTGTACAAGGTGATTGTACAAGATGATTGTATAAGATGATTGTGTAAGATGATTGTATAAGATGATTGTATAAGATGCTTGTATACAAATATTGTATGACATGATTGTATGACATGACTATTAGACATGATAGTATGAGATGATTGTTTGGGATGATTTCACGACATGTTTATATAACTTGATAACTGTTTGACATAACTGTATGTCGTAATTGCCTCAAACGACTGACTTAAAAAATTGTATGACATGACAGTATGACATAATTCTACATGATAACCGCTTGTCGTGACACTAAGACCAACTGACACGAACAAAAGAGCCACTTCAAACGGGTGATGTGTCAGTACACACGTAACCCCTCGCTTCGACAACTCGGTCAGTGACAGCACGAGACTTAACGTCACTCGTCCGTCCCCCCCCCCCCACCCCACTGACGATCTACGCGCCCGTAACCTGATGTTTAAATCCGTCTGACTGTTCCTTTAGTTTCTGATCGAAGGTTTTCCCGGGGGGAGAGTTGAAAAGTTCTGACTCGGTTGGTTCATCAAAGAACATTGTACAACTTTATAAAACACAACTTTATAAAACACAACTTTATAAAACAATACTTCATAAAGCACTTGATAAACACACCACTTCACAAAACACTATATGAAACACAACTTCATAAAACAAGTTTATAAAACACAAAGTCATAAAACAACTTTATTAAACACAACTTCAAAAAACACCACTTTGCAAAACACAACTTCATAAAACACTTGATAAACACATAACTTCATAAAACACAATTTCACAAAACACAACTTCATAAAACACAACTTCATAAAACACAACTTTATACAACGTTGCGAAACACAAATTTATAAAACACAACTTTATAAAACACAAATTTATTAAACACAACTTCATTTCCATTTATCCTAGCTGATATTAAATACCTGTATTTGTATGTAAGTAAGTATGTCTCAGGTTGAAACCCAAACGCATGA
The DNA here is from genome assembly GCF_028476545.2 of Physella acuta. NCBI lineage: Eukaryota > Metazoa > Mollusca > Gastropoda > Physidae > Physella > Physella acuta. The sequence goes on along the minus strand of NW_026731897.1, from coordinate 32,174 downwards.
TCAGAATTTGATAGTGTTGTTCATTCATCATTGGCATAATCAGAGAAAAATGCCTAAAGCCACGTAAAGTCTACTAGATCTAATACAAATAAATCCATTAAAATTGTTTTTGAGTTAGAAAATGTAAAAACGATGATATAACACGCCAACTTCAATCACCAATTTGAGACACATTCTGTTTTCATCTTCCTTCCATTTTAGTAACAAATTAACACCCCACACACGATTTTTCAATGCATTCAATCATTTTTCAGTAAATGTAGGTGTTTTTATTTTAGATGAGACTTTTGCCATGGTTATTCTACTGTTCTGTGTCGTAAAGAATAATAAAAGTCGTGTTTATGCTTTAATACGAGGTAAGATTTTGTTGAAGTTCGTGTTGGATTAAGGTTCAATGCTCTGATATGATGTCTCAGGTATCTGTGAATAAAATCGAGTGCAACTATGTTTAACCCAGTTTAAGGACTTCCTGTCGGTTAAATAGTTTTTAGTCAGGTAAAACAATACCGTCTCGTTTAAAGGAAATCTTTGAACTTGTTTGGATCTTTGAACTAGTTGGGGTCTTTGAACTCGTTGGAATATTTGAACACGTTGGATTATTTGAACTGATTTTCAGACCACTCACTGAGACTCCATGTGATTGTATGCCTTTGACGTCACTGAGAAACTACTTTAGTTTATGACGAAATGTTGCCTCCCCCCCCCTTCCTATCTCACAACCCCATCCCCCCCCCCCCCCCCCACCCACCTATAATGCTTTGTGCTGAAGACTGTATTATACTGGAAGTCTATACCCTCCAGACCATGGGGAGGTGGGGGCGACTGGGGGGTGACCTAGTTTAGTCTGAGATATCAAAAGAAATGAAGCATTATTCCCCCAGACGTGTACTTAATTAGAGCATTGTTAGGTCTTTGTGTGCTTCATCGAACAATCGGGGCTCGGGACGAGGGGACGGGCGCATACAAAAGTTACGGACATTTATTGGGAACATTCGGGAAATATTCTGGAAAATCGGGATGTCTTCAGAAATACCGTAATGTGCGGGACAAATAAGATTTTTTTGGACGGGTGGGGGATTAAAATGCTAATTTCTTTGAATAACTATGTACATTTAAGATTCTCAAAGCTATTATAAATTGTAGAATGTGTAAGAATGAGGAACTCGTGATTTAGTTTAAAAAATTGACTAGATTTGTTTAAAGTATAGTACCCTTTTGAATATTTCGGCCCACGGGGCGGGTGTAGTAGAGTTCAACTCTTTCTTTAGATGCAGCATATGTAGTGAGATTGTGTGATGTACTAACTCCAGCCTCCTTTACTTTACCTTTCCAGAGTTGGGTAGCTTCGGAGACGTCTTACGGACTGGAGCTCGGGATTCAAACTCCAGACTTTCGAGTTAGCTGTTGTACGCTCTACCACCCGACCACGCCGTCTCTACTAGATAGGTAGCATCGTTCGAATAAATCTGTTTCTTAGTTTTAATAGTTATAGCCGTAAAGCCCAGCAACTTTGGGGCACACTTTCATTAGCACTCATTAGCCCAACATCATTAGTGCACACTACCATTAGCCCTTACTTAAAAGCCCGATTTCATTCTACACAAAACCAATAGCTCACCCAACAAAGCAAAACATAGTTAGGGCTTAAAACCAGTAACATGACCCAGACAGTTTAAGGGGCTCAAAATCCGACCAAAAATAACAAAATATGGGTGGTGGGGGGTGCAACTTGATAGACTAATGACTAATGGTTTAAAAAAAAAGATTTTATACAACAGTGATAGTTCTTGAGTAACTAGCACACACTGTTGCGTAGAAAAATAAACTACATGAGCAAACCTTCAAACCTCTTTCATGACCTATAACACCTCATTAAATAGTCTAATAAAAGCGCATTTTAATAGTTTTCTACTAAAAAATGTAAAAGCATTTTTTTTTCTTTTAATTATTATTAAAATAAAAATGACAGCTATAAAAATGGAACGTTCTCTAAACTATCAATATAAATGAAAAAAAAAACATAAGAATAAATCTAGCGCGGGAAACTTTAAACTTATCAAACAACCGTGTTTAGATACCTTGGGCAGGGTTGCCAGGTATTATGTTTCACAATTTACGGCGGGTATAAATAAGATAGAGACGGTTTTAAAACACGATTATATCAACCCCGAAATGTGTTAGAACATATTTTTGTGTGATTTGTTGTCTCACAGTGGATATACCTTGCGTAGAAATAGGTTAATTTACTAAATTGGGAAAAGGTTTAAATAATAAATCTAAAATTAAGTGAGACAGAGTACTAACAGATATATATATATATATATATATATATATATATATATATATATATATATATATATATATATATATATATGTATATATATATATATATATATATATATATATATATATATATATATATATATATATATATATATATATATATATATATATATATATTTATATATATATATTTATATATATATATATATATATATATGGGTGGAAAAAATTGCGGGGGAAGGGGAGTCTTTTTTTCTGGTTCCGACACAGTTTTTATTTCATCCATTTAGTGCATATATAAAAGCATATTATTATAACTGTCTTTATTTTTGAAATGTCTTCCGAAATGTGCTTACATTTTCCTCTAGCTAAACCGGAAGTGTGTAGAGGACATTTGAAATGTCTCGAATGTCTATCATCAAGGCCGATGACGTTAACTTTAATAGGAGCTGATGTTTCCATTTCAGCTATTCCCAGACAAAAATCATCTGGAAATTCCCTTTGCCAAATTTACCTCGATTTAAAATTGATTGAGTCTATCTTATACGAATCTATTTTGCGGCTGTCCTGGATTTAAAATCTAAGAAATAATGTTAACTTTACATTCATTCAATGTAATTACTTTCGTAATTAAAATATACCTATCAAGTCCATTGAGCGTTTATAGCTTATGAATGTAGTGCTCAAGTTTCAGAATGATTTTCTGCCCACTATAAAAAAAACAACGGTCAGCTGTTTTATGTGTTGACTAGGTTTGATAGGGTGATATTACATGCTCTCCTATAAGTAACTTTAGCGTTGAAGTAAAACATAGTCTTTCGTAGCCTTGAGGCTAGTATAGTCCATGGAACTGAGAGTTGCTGATTTCTCCATAACTGATGGTTCGTTATGTTTTCATGACACAGTTGGTGTAAGATATTCCTATAGACTCGTGTAATAAGAAAACAAATCTTTCTTTAACTTAAATCTACCAGTTTCATTATTTTCGTCCTACTTTATCGATGATTTAAAATGTTTCAGCTAATCAAAGTTTGACCAACAGTGGTGGACTTTCTAATCAAACTTGACAACATTCTTAGACAAAGCCTCCTTACTTATTTAGACAAACCCTATTATATATATATATATATATATATATATATATATATATATATATATATATATATATATATATACATATATATATACCATCCTTACTTATCTAGACAAACACGTTATATATCTTTTTTACCACCCTTCCCCTAACAAAGCCACAGACATTCCAAACAAATTTGATATCCAATCCTCTTTTTCCATCACCAAAAATGCTCCCATTCAAACTTACCCCCTCTCCCACCCCCTACTACTTATACCACCCACATCTAATCACCCAGCCCTTCCCCCTAAACCTTGTCCCCATTCTCTTTTAGCACCGAAACTAATGCAATTGACCGCTTTAAGTAACAAGTAAAATCCCCCCGCCCCCGCCATAATACTATTACCCTGAAGCCAAATCGTCACACGAGTGCCATTTTGTGGTTTGACGTCTGGCATGACGTCACCTAACTGCCACCTGTCACCAGGCACGATCCCGACACGATTATCCCCTCCTCTGATGTCTGTTACAAGCCTGGTGCCAGTCTGATAGTGTTATCGTCACCAGACAGTCAATCAGACTTGACCCCACCCCCTGATCTAAAACCATTTCATCCTAAGGCGTTGTCTGTAACTGGTACACCATTAAACATCAGTAGGGCGCTATCCGAGTTAGTTTTTTACAGCATCGCAGCCTAATCTTTAACCCGAAACCTGAGCACAACTCAAATTTTGACCCAGCCCTTACCATAACTTGAACGCTGAATAATATAGCAACCTAATCTTTGATCCGAAATCTGAGCATAACTCTTATTTGGATTAACATAACAACCTAATCTTTAACCCTATCCCAGAGGCGTAGCGAGGGGGGGGGGGGCGGGGGGGGGGGGGTGCGGACCGCACCGGGTCACACCATTTATGGGGGTGACGTCAAGGCAAAAAATAGCAAAATATATAGAGAAAAACTTGAGGGGAGGGTGCAAATCGAAAGTTTGAGGGGGGGGGGGGGGCAAATCGAAAACTTGAAAGTTTGCCCCCGGGAAGGGTCGCTACGCCTCTGGGGGGGGGGGTGACACCATTAAGTGCCGCACTGGGTGACACCCGACCTCGCTACGCCACTGCCCTATCCCAATCATAACTGGAACACTGAATAATATAACAACCTAATCTTTGACCTAGCCCTAACGGTAACTCTAACATGGAATAGTATCACAACCTAGCATTAAACCCTAGCCCTGACCATAAATCTAAATTGGTCTTCTCAGCAAGTCCTCACCCTAGCAACGATACTATCGTAAACCTCTGTTATCAAGCATCGCCCTAGCTCGCTTTACAAAACTCGTGAATATTTAATGAGATGCGATGTGGTAAACAAAAGCTGAAATTAATGGTAATGGAATGAGAAAATTTAATATAGTTGTTTTATGTTTCTCGTCTCGATTTAAATGTCAGAGTTTTAGTAGCAGGATTAGTGTTAAATCGATGTTTTCATGCATTTTTTCGCAAATGTGTATATTCCAATATCATACCTTACAAGATTATCTTGAAATTAGAGAAAAGTTATATGTCCTTTTGTATATAATTAACTTGTTCTTATTCTTCGTTTTTACTTTTTATAGAGTAGTGTATCCCCCCCCCCTCCAACATAATAAAGTAGAAGGTGTCAATATGTAATGCGTATATGGTTCGATGACTCCGACCCCAGCATACTTTTCTTTCTAGACGTGCTGAACTTCCATAGCCTTCACCCACCCAAGAACAATGTTATATTTATAAAAGTTAACGTTTTGATACATCCAACATAGGGCACATTAAGTCTTTTAATTCCACTGTCTTCAGTCCTGTTTCTTTTTTTATATTTCGGCGCTTAACATTATATTATTATTTGCGATGAGCGTTCAACAATGTTCTGAAGTAGTTACAGTAGTTGTGTCCCATCTTTCTAGTGTTAGTAGTAACCCATCTTTCTTGTGCTAGTTTCTCCAACTGTCCCCAGTGGTAACCCATCTTTCTTGTGCTAGTTTCTCCAACTGTCCCCAGTGGTAACCCATCTTTCTTGTGCTAGTTTCTCCAACTGTCCCCAGTGGTAACCCATCTTTCTTGTGCTAGTTTCTCCAACTGTCCCCAGTGGTAACCCATCTTTCTTGCGCTAGTTTCTCCAACTGTCCCCAGTGGTAACCCATCTTTCTTGTGCTAGTTTCTCCAACTGTCCCCAGTGGTAACCCATCTTTCTTGCTCTAGTATCTCCATCTGTTTCCATGGTAACCCATCTTTTTTGCTCTAGTTTCTCCAACTGTCCCCAGTGGTAACCCATCTTTCTTGCGCTAGTTTCTCCAACTGTCCCCAGTGGTAACCCATCTTTCTTGTGCTAGTTTCTCTAACTGTCCCCAGCGGTAACCCATCTTTCTTGCGCTAGTTTCTCCAACTGTCCCCAGTGGTAACCCATCTTTCTTGCGCTAGTTTCTCCAACTGTCCCCAGTGGTAACCCATCTTCCTTATGTCCCTGTCATCAACTTCCTGAGGTATTTCCTGGGTGGTCAGTTTTTGAATTTGCCCACGGCAATTCCTGTGGTGGGCGTGTCTTTTTATTCTGGCAGCAAACTTCTTACGGCTATGTCAGATCCGGAGTACATTCCTTTGTTATATTTCATCTTCTACTAGCCTACACCTATTATAGACCTTACGTCAGCGTCCGACTTATATAATATATGCGATTATCGCTCAAAAATACTCTGCTAGCTGATAAAATCGAAAACATTTGTTATAGCATTAACCCCAGACAACAAACAAGCTTAATTCTAATCCCAGCGATAGAGATAAACATTCTACATTTCTCAGTGATCAGATTTGACATGACTATCCGACAACGGACGATGGATAAAAAGATTGTAGACAATGAAAGGCCACAACCCAGTAGAATAGAACAGTATCAAGCGAGTGTTGTTCTAGCTGTTCAAAGGTTCAGCAATCAGGAGAAAACACAAATCCTTCTCCGGCAAGTTTAAGTACTTTAAGTGGTTTAGTTGCCACTAGTCTGTCAGAGGGATTTAGTTAAAGTGTATTGATTGACTTGGTCTAATAAAATCTGTCGAGTGATTTATTTACAACGTCCGGTACTAGAGTCACTCGTCTACACAATGGTTGGTAGAGTCACACATTGGTTGGTAGAGTCACAGACTGATTGCAAGAGACGCACTATGATTGTAAGAGTCACACAATGATTGGTATAGTCACACAATGGTTGCAAGAGTCACACAATGGTTGGTAGAGTCACACAATGGTTGGTAGAGTCACACAATAGTTGGTAGAGTCACACAATGGTTGGTAGAGTCACACAATGATTGCAAGAGTCGCACTATGATTGTAAGAGTCAAAAGAGTCACACAATGGTTGGTAGAGTCACACAATGATTGGTAGAGTCACACAATGGTTGGTAGAGTCACACAATGGTTGGTAGAGTCACACAATAGTTGGTAGAGTCACACAATAGTTGGTAGAGTCACACAATGGTTGGTAGAGTCACACAATGGTTGGTAGAGTCACACAATAGTTGGTAGAGTCACACAATGGTTGGTAGAGTCACACAATAGTTGCAAGAGTCACACAATGGTTGGTAGAGTCACATAATGGTTGGTAGAGTCACACAATAGTTGCAAGAGTCACACAATGGTTGGTAGAGTCACACAATGGTTGGTAGAGTCACGCAATGATTGCTACAGTCACACAATGCTTTCTAGAGTCAAGAGAGTCACACAATGATTGCAAGAGTCACACTATGATTGTAAGAGTCACACAATAGTTGGTAGAGTCACAGAATGATTGTACGAGTCCCACCATCATTGCAAGAGCCACATAATGATTGTAAGTCACACAATTATTGTAAGAGTCACACAATGATTGTAAGAATAAAAAAATGATTTTAAGAGTCACACAATGGTTACAAGAGTCACACAATCATTGAAAGAGTCACACAATCTATTTTTATTTGATCGAGTTCGTATCATGAAACTTTCGACCTATCAAAAGCGGTTTTTACCGCTCGGCAACACCGTCTTTTTAAACCACTCAACAACATGATTACTGTTCAGGATTACTGTTCATGATTATTTCAACTGCATTTCTTTTTTTTTTCTCAAACATGCTACGCTTTAGGCCTCAACATTTTCCTTTCAACCACTTATTGTAATAACATCACTCAATTTTATTTTTGTACCGTCCTCCCAAGAAATACAGGGCAACACAGACTATTTATACCGACTGACGGGGTTAACTAAAACTACGACAAAGGTTAAAAGGTTAATCTGACCTAACTCTAAAAGCAGACAATGGCACAGGCGCCCGTGGGGTGGGGGAGTTGAAAACAGCTTTAGGGACTCGAAGAAGAATGACTGTCGTCGTCTGCGAGTTTAACTATCGATTTCTTTTTTTCGATCTCCCTCCCTCCCCCCACCCCCACATAGTCAGTTTATTAGTCAATTTGTCAGGGTGTTGCGTTGGACTTGTTATCCCCTGCCCCACGGGATGTGGTAGTTAACGAACCCATTTTCTTGTCGCCATGTTAGAGAAGGCGGAAGTGTCTTCAATAATCATAAGCCATTAGTGGCTTTTCTCAAAGCAATAGAAATGCAGTTTTGTTATATTTTTTTTAAAAGACTCCTTACGTAAAAACTCAGTTAATGTAACGTTTGCTGTGATTAACTAAATTATACAGAAAAGCTGGGATCAATGCACGTTGATTCACTGAAATAGAAAATCGTGTGGTCGGGTCACGGGTTCGAATCCGGAGAAGACCATGCCCACTAGGATGGGATGGGTACCTGACTTACGTTAGTGTGACGTTAGTGTGACGTTAGTGTGACGTTAGTGTGACGTTATTGTGACGTTAGTGTGACGCTAGTGTGACGTTAGTGTGACGCTAGTGTGACGTTAGTGTGACGTTAGTGTGACGTTAGTGTGACGTTAGTGTGACGTTAGTGTGACGTTAGTGTGACGTTAGTGTGACGTTATTGTGACGTTAGTGTGACTTTAGTATGACGTTAGTGTTACGTTAGTGTGAGTAATAAGTGCTAGGATAGTGCAGAAAAAGATGAACTAATCTTTATCTGCCCCGTGGATCACAAGATCCGAAAGGACATCTTTACATACTTACATAGCATATACTAAGCCGTATATATATATATATATATATATATATATATATATATATATATATATATATATATATATATATATATGGGCCAGTGCATGAAGTTTATCCTTCTCTAGCTCAAAAGGTAAAGTTTATCCACCTCAAGCTCAAAATGTAAAGTTTATCCTTCTCTAGCTCAAAAGGTAAAGTTTATCCACCTCAAGCTCAAAATGTAAAGTTTATCCTTCTCTAGCTCAAAAGGTAAAGTTTATCCACCTCAAGCTCAAAAGGTAAAGTTTATCCTTCATTAGCTCAAAAGGTAAAGTTTATCCACCTCCAGCTCAAAATGTAAAGTTTATCCTTCTCTAGCTCAAAAGGTAAAGTTTATCCACCTCCAGCTCAAAATGTAAAGTTTATCCTTCTCTAGCTCAAAAGGTAAAGTTTATCCACCTCAAGCTCAAAAGGTAAAGTTTATCCACCTCAAGCTCAAAATGTAAAGTTTATCCACCTCAAGCTCAAAATGTAAAGTTTATCCTTCTCTAGCTCAAAAGGTAAAGTTTATCCACCTCAAGCTCAAAATGTAAAGTTTATCCTTCTCTAGCTCAAAAGGTAAAGTTTATCCACCTCAAGCTCAAAATGTAAAGTTTATCCTTCTCTAGCTCAAAAGGTAAATTTTGTCCGTCTCTGATAAAAAAATGTTTCTTTTCTCCAGATCAAAAGGTTAAGATTTTTTTTGTCTAAATCAAAGATTAAGCTCTCCCGTCTGTAGCGTAAATGCAACATTTGTCTTTCGAGCTCAAATTGTAACGTCTGCTGACCCTCGCTGTGTGTCTGAAATGGCGAGGCTCACGAGCAGTTAATCTGGCGTCGGTTACGTCATTGTCTGGACATTAATCTCGACATGGGAAACCTGGAAGATATTCCAAGTCTTGCGAGCCACGGAATGGACATGAACATTTAAACTACAAAAATATCCAGGTCTTGCGAGCCACGGAAAGGACATGAGAATTTGACACCGCGCAATAGGAAGGCATTAGATAAAAACTAGAGCTATTAAAAATGTATGAACATACAGTCATTTAATTTCCGTAATAAGGAACTCTTCAGATTAAATAGTTTTAAGAAATTTTAATTTACATCAAATTTATTTTTACAGTCACGAGATCTGCGTTTTCAGTTACATGGTTTTGATGACGTCAGCAAAGGAGGTGTTCGACCTAGTTTAACTATTTTTAAGAGATGCACTTTAAATTTAAAAACGTCTTTTTAACGGTTTTGTAATAGCAAAATTAACTCATGAATAAAATATTTAGTAGCCTCGATCTAGCATTTTAATTGGATGTAGGCTATGAAATACATTTTTGGTGATACATTATATAGGCATATATATATATATATATATATATATATATATATATATATATATATATAAACTATTGGGACTTTCGCATCGGTAATTAACAAAACAACTTAATAATAACAATAGAGCGGTGATTTAAATGTGTATCTTTACCTACAGAAGTTTGTTAATTTATTTCTCAATGTGACCTACATTTTCTGAATAGCTTTGGCCTATAACGTATTTGACGTCCCAAGTTCGAACCTTCAAGCAGATCAGGCTAGATTGCTGGGGACAGCAACCCATCTATGAGAGACAACTCCAAAATCAAACAAATACTGCTTTGTGGTTTTTTTTTCTTGGTTGGACGAAGGCTATAGAAGCAAATCCAAAAAGAAAAGCAGGCTGAAATTGAAGTCAACTGCCTAAATGGCGCATAATAAGTTGACACGTAATACTTGCGTTGGAGGAAATGCCTTCCAACGTTATAATTAAGAACGAAGAACAAGAAGAGAGTTATATGACGTCATAAACTACATCAGATGGTGTAACGCTGTATACGTCATTTATTTATTTCTACATCTAATGCACTATACGTCATGACCTACATCCAATCAGCTTGACCTACTTTCTACCAGACGACAATAAAAAAGGCCGAACATTGTTTACCACTTCTGCTTAATTTTGTTTTCGTGATTCCGAGTGTTTGTTTACAATGATTCGCTCCAAACGATCTAGTGCAGACATCCGAACATGCGCAGTTGTCTTGTGTTTTTCGCGCGTTTAATAGTTCCCCCTCCCCTACCATGTCACTGTCACCTGACCTTTCATCTGACCTTCTGACCATTGTTTACCCCCAAACCAGTGTAAACAATGAGACAGCAGTTAAATGAACTATTATTGTAGTTACGTTTAGTCCATATGGGCGTCGTCATATTGTGGTCACGATTCCCAAAGTTTGAAATTCCGTAAAGGCCGCACAAAACAATAGTCTCGAAACGACCGTGTGTAACCTTTGTATACAAAAAAAAACGCTAAAATGTGGTTACCGGAAGATAATTCAGACTACTCGGAGTTAAGATCAATTTATATTATGAGCTAAAATGTTAATCTCCGGAGTTAAAATATGGGAGAAGGGTCGGCGTGGTTGAGTTGGTAAAGCTCGTGGTTGATAAACCGAAAAGTCTCGAGTTCGAACCCTCAGGCAGATGAGGTTGGGGACATCCACTCCAAAATCAACTGCTGCCTTGTAGTTTGTTCTTCGTTGGACAAAGGCTATGGAAGCAAATCCAAAAGGAAAAGCAGGCTAAAATCTGAGTCAATGGTCTCAATGGCGCAAAACCAGTTGACACGTAATACTTAATTGTGTTGGAGGAAATCCCTTTCAACACTAAAATTAAGAACGAAAAAAATGTGGGAAATCGAGGTCGGTGTGATTACTTTCCCGGATTCGAACCTGTATGACGTCCCTGATTCCACCCAACTGATTGGTACTTGACTCGCTTAAAGTAAAGACAGCTGGGCATAGTATTGTGCACACAAACCCCTTCAACTCACAGAAACAGATGCTACCTGCCTACCTGTACTTTATTTTTACGGAGCTGCAATGTGTAATCCCGGAGTTAAGATTGTGTACATATGGAGTTTAGATGTGTAAAAAGGTGTGTAAAAAATAAGATGTGTAGCCTACTCGAAAGCAAAAATGTGTACATCGGGATCTATGATGTGTTCGTATTATTCGACTTATCATATGTGCATTCATAGCTTGAAATTTATTAAAATGTAGCATGCAACGAAAAAAATGTGTACATCAGTAGCTGAGATGCGTACAAAGGGAGCCAATATGTGTACGAGATTAGATAAATTTCGATCACCAGGCCCTTAAAAACATAAGTGAAATCATTAAGACAATGTCACCTGACTTATACATCTTTTCATTTATCCAGGCCCTTAAAAACATAAGTGAAATCATTAAGACAATGTCACCTGACTTATAAATCTTTTCAATTATCCAGGCCCTTAAAAACATAAGTGAAATCATTAAGACAATGTCACCTGACTTATAAATCTTTTCAATTATCCCAACACGTAGACGTATTCAATCATTGTCTTAAATCTAATTCTATGAGACAGGTGGCGCCCTGAGATAACACTATTCTTCATCATCATGAATAATTGAACAGCTGCTTCATTTGTTTTAGAATTCTCAAAAATATTTTTTATACACTTAAACCAGACAGATCTAATTGACAGTGACGTATCTGTATCAGTAATTTCATGAAATATTGAGTGATTTGTTTTTAAAAATTTGGCAGTGTATGTAAAAATAATAAAAACACTTGCGTACATTCGCTCAAACAGTGGCATTCCGAAGGTTGGATATAGAGTTATGTTTTTTATTGTGTCGATACGTTTTATTCTACACCCCCCCCCCACCTCTCCCTCCACAAGATGATAATTTTAAAAATTAGGTTAGACAAAAACGTGCAGACATTTGAATGACGTCACAATCTGAGCAGTGGGTGGGTCAGACTTGTGCAATGTGCGGGGAGGTGGGGGGGGGTGATGTTCATGAACATTTTATTCAGCATATCTTCGATGGCGGGCGGGGGGGAGGAGGTAGACACACATCTCCCCCTCGTGAGCACATCTACCCCCCCCTCCCCTGGTTCAAATGGAGAAATTATATACCATATATAAAAAAATAAATACTTTAACACGTGTCAGCCTACCACCCCCTTCTGAAATTTAAGTGCCTCCCACCCCCTTATCCCACTCGAAAGTTTCAAGCGCCCCCCCCCCCTTCCCTCCTGCTCCTGGAATTAAATTTCTAGAAGAAACACTTAAAGAATTGTGACGTATTTAATATTTAAATTTTAAAAATACAAATAAAATAGAAAAAGCATTTAATTAGGTTGAGCTATTTTTATTTGTGGGAGAAATAATTTGTTTACAGGGATCAGATTTCTAGTGACGACAGTGTGGTGAGTGGGGGAGGGGGGTGGGGGTGGTCTTAATCAGCAAAAACTCACTTGTAAGATATAAGCGTATTTTAAATATAATATGTACCCTTATATTTTTTTTATTTTGTTGTGATTATTATTGTCTTGTTATTGTTGCGACATTTTGTGAATTATTTTTCTTTTACTTACATTTGTTTTGAAGTAATGACATTAAATGTCATGTGACATTAAATGTCATGTGACATTATTGAGAGTGTGACTAAGAGTGAAAGGTAGTGGGAGATCCACAACACCGCTTTAGCCGGTGGGCAGTGACGTCATGAGAGAGGTGTGCGGCGACCCCCCCCCCCCTCCCCACTCCACCACTTGCTGTCCGTAAACAATCGTAAGGACATTAATGTGTATGTAAGGACATTAATGTAAGGAAGTGTGAGTGGTTATGAATTGGTATACATAGGTTTATAAAAGAATAAAATTAGTTACAATAAACAATTAAATCTTCATGTTATATATTTCACCATCCATCTCCTGTCAGTTGGCTAGCAGCGATCCTTGTACTGAGTACTTTACCAAATCCGACACGTACTTGATTAGAGATCTTTGAAGGTGTTTGTATATGTCGCATATCTTATCTGTTGGTAGCAGCGATCCTTGTACTGAGTACTTTACCAGATCTAACACGTACTTGATTAGAGATCTTTGAAGGTGATGTATGTATCGCTGTCTGTCTAATGTGTCGCAACGTCACACTATGTCACAAGGGGTACTGCCCTTAGAACTAACAAGTTCAAAGAGGCTAAACTTCGATTTAGTCGACCTTTTGGGGTGGCTTTAAAATACACCCTGTAAATTTTGTCATTTCTCTACTTTCCTGTATAGAACTTACTGAACTTACATAATAAAGTTGTATTTTCTTTTATGTGCATTAACCGACACTTTGATTCTACAACTGAAGTTAAATGTAGTTTTTGTTTTCGTGTAGGCCTACTTTGTGTCGTAAATTTCCACACTTCTCCGACCTTTACTTTATGATTAATGGCCGTATTGTTGACAAACGAGTGCGACAAACGCTAAAATCACATTGCAGTGCTATGTTAAAAACAAAACTTGTGAAAATGACGTCAACATTGTGCCGGCGTTATAATTGATTGTCGTCACGACCTTACGTTATATCGCTGGCTAGACGTCTGTTTTTATACACGTAATTGCGGAAAGTGCATGTAGAATTCGTACATTCGCATGAAGGGCGTTACACATAGGGGTGCAGGGGGGGGGCGGGTAGAGTACAATGTATTGCGCACCTAACGCCCTGCGCGTCAACGCAGCTAGAAATACACGCGGCTAGAAATACACGCGGCTAAGCTTTTGCAATTAAGGAAATGTATTTTAAGTAATTGACGTCGACAAACGTAATTAACACACACCTTGACATCTAAGACACGATCTTTCGTCGGGGTGTGTGTGTGGGGGGGGGGGGGGGTAAGGTTAAACTAAACTTAGTGTGCCGCCTTCAAATGCGTATATACCTCTCAGACCTACGCGTGTTTAAAAGCATGAGGCCCACATGTACAGATGTGCATTCCTTTGATTGTTGTGTTGTCGTACTTTTACGATGTTTACTTTCTTAACTCAGCGGCGTGCAAGTGGGACTTTTCTTAGGTTCACAGAACAATGACAAGAACATGGCATTTTAAAACTCAGTACAATGCGAAGAAACATGAAATTTGAGAACACAGCACAAAGACAAAAACATGGCATTTGAGAACAGAGTACAATGACAACAAACATGACAATCGAGAGTAAAGGACTATGACGTGACAAGTAACATGAACATTAAAGTTCTAGGAAGGCGGCATTCACTTATTTTTCTCGTTTTTTAAGGCATCTGATTCTGATAAGGATGTTTAATATGTAACGTGGCAACTATATGGTCTTTGAGAAAAGAACTGTGACAGAGAACCAGTGGCGTATCTAAGGGGTGTGTTGGGGGGGGGGTGGCGAAGACAGCAGATAATATAAATGATAGTCTCTTATCCTAAAACACTAATTACAAAGACACAGGACTAATTTGTCCACACTTTTCGGCTCGAGATGATCAAACGTGATTCAACCGACTTCAGCCACTCCCCCCCCCCCACGCCTGCTCCCCACAAACACTTTCTCAATCGTCACAAGTCAATAGAACTAAGTCCGACGCCATCTTAAACTAACAACACGCATCACCCACTCGACTTGCACAACTCTAGTCTATGCATCCATTAGGTTATAAATCAGTCTTGTAACCGTCTGCATTAAAATATGGGACAACAGTCTTATCATGTTGGAAAAAAATCTATAAGGTTTATCTGGCGGAAAATAGAAAACAAAAAATTGTTATGGTTTTTTTGTTATCACACAAAATAATTTAGACAAGTAAGTTTCTCTACGCTAAATTTTTAAAAATATGTCCGGAAAGTAAAGTTGTAATATTTTAGCTCTCGCATGTTGCATGTGTTTTTATTTTAAAATGTAATTGAAACTCTGAAGTATTTTTTCTCCGCTTTAAAAAAATTAATTATCTTATTCTAAATTTTAATAATCCGGCCCCTAATGCGGGTATTCTTTTCTTGTAGTTTTAGCATCTTGATAAGTAGGTTTTCTTTTTAATCCTCGTCAATAATAATAACTTAAAAAGTGCGGAATTTTTTAGTTTTTAATCTGTTTTTTGGAAATAATAATTGGTAGTATTAAGAGATAGTGGCTAACTTGGGAAATTCTATATCCTCAAGGGTTAGTTAAGTAAGAATTAGTTTTACGACCGAATGTAACTTTTACCTCCGGGGAATTAGAGTGTTGGTTCATTTTCTTTGTTCTGTCCAAAAATAACTCCGTTTGGACGTAATGATGTTTATACTTGGATATGTAAGAAATTGTGTTTATAAAAAATGAAAA
This sequence comes from Physella acuta, assembly GCF_028476545.2. Taxonomy (NCBI): domain Eukaryota; kingdom Metazoa; phylum Mollusca; class Gastropoda; family Physidae; genus Physella; species Physella acuta. Next base: position 16,456 of record NW_026731897.1, on the reverse strand, counting down.
AAAAATCAATTTATGATGTTACAATTTTCAAAATTTCCCTGGTTTTAAAGAGCCACTAATATTTTTCTTATTTCAAATATTTTATTTTTTGATTAAGATTATTAGTGTTTGTTCAAGGAGCTGGAGAGCCGCATCTTGATATCAAAAGAGCCGCATGCGGCTCGCGAGCCGCAGGTTGCCGACCCCTGGCCTATCCGTACCACAAGAATCGTTTAAGTAAAGCAAATCTTAGCATAACCAAACAAAGTTCACAGAGGCTTAAGGATTCGTATATCACCTTGATTCATCGCGGTTGCCGACCCCTGGCCTATCCGTACCACAAGAATCGTTTAAGTAAAGCAAATCTTAGCATAACCAAACAAAGTTCACAGAGGCTTAAGGATTCGTATATCACCTTGATTCATCGCGGAAACTTGCAAGGGTTTTGTTGTGATATCGGACCTTCATATGGGGAGGTGAGAACATAAGCCAGCCGACGGGAGAGGAAATTACCAGCGGTTAGGTCACAATAAAGTTGGGATTAGGATCCAGGACAGACGGGAGGGGAAATTACCAGCGGTTAGGTCACAATAAAGCTGGGATTAGGATCCAATTACCAGCGGTTAGGTCACAATAAAGTTGGGATTAGGATCCAATTACCAGCGGTTAGGTCACAATAAAGCTGGGATTAGGATCCAATTACCAGCGGTTAGGTCACAATAAAGCTGGGATTAGGATCCAATTACCAGCGGTTAGGTCACAATAAAGCTGGGATTAGGATCCAATTACCAGCGGTTAGGTCACAATAAAGCTGGGATTAGGATCCAATTACCAGCGGTTAGGTCACAATAAAGCTGGGATTAGGATCCAATTACCAGCGGTTAGGTCACAATAAAGCTGGGATTAGGATCCAATTACCAGCGGTTAGGTCACAATAAAGCTGGGATTAGGATCCAATTACCAGCGGTTAGGTCACAATAAAGCTGGGATTAGGATCCAATTACCAGCGGTTAGGTCACAATAAAGCTGGGATTAGGATCCAATTACCAGCGGTTAGGTCACAATAAAGCTGGGATTAGGATCCAATTACCAGCGGTTAGGTCACAATAAAGCTGGGATTAGGATCCAATTACCAGCGGTTAGGTCACAATAAAGCTGGGATTAGGATCCAATTACCAGCGGTTAGGTCACAATAAAGCTGGGATTAGGATCCAATTACCAGCGGTTAGGTCACAATAAAGCTGGGATTAGGATCCAATTACCAGCGGTTAGGTCACAATAAAGCTGGGATTAGGATCCAATTACCAGCGGTTAGGTCACAATAAAGTTGGGATTAGGATCCAATTACCAGCGGTTAGGTCACAATAAAGTTGGGATTAGGATCCAATTACCAGCGGTTAGGTCACAATAAAGTTGGGATTAGGATCCAGGACCGACGGGAGAGGAAATTAACAGCGGTTAGGTCACAAGAAAGTTGGGATTAGGATCCAGGACCGACGGGAGAGGAAATTACCAGCGGTTAGGTCACAATAAAGTTGGGATTAGGATCCAGGACCGACGGGAGAGGAAATTACCAGCGGTTAGGTCACAATAAAGTTGGGGTTAGGATCCAGAAACCGACGGGAGAGGAAATTACCAGTGGTCACAATGAAGTTGGGATTAGGATCCAGAACCGACGGGAGAGGAAATTACCAGTGGTCACAATGAAGTTGGGATTAGGATCCAGGACCGGCGGGAGGGGAAATTACCAGTGGTCACAATAAAGTTGGGATTAGGATCCAGAAACCGACGGGAGAGGAAATTACCAGCGGTTAGGTCACAATAAAGTTGGAATTAGGATCCAGGACCGGCGGAATTCAGTTATCAGATAGGAGCGATGTAGATGTATATTGGCATTCTGCTATGTCGTCTAGACAGGGGAAGGTGGGCTAAATTGGGCTGATAAGCCGCTGGGGATAAATTGGGTTAATATGCCGTTTTAAGATTTGAACGTCGTTTATGGCTCAAGGTAAATTTCATGAATTTCTGTATGAGTCTCGAACATGGGTTAACAAGTGTGTTATTTAGACATGATATTGTGTTTCACATCCTTGCGTTCTCTATTTTTAAATGAATGATAAATATGAGACACATATAGAATTCAGGTTTTGGAAATGTATTTACTTTGATATAAGCAAATATAAATTCACAGTAATAGATTGTAATTCATTCACTGAAGTTTGGCTTAGTGGGACCTTTCAATATTGTGGCTAAGCCAGAGGACCTTTCAATAAGCCATATTGTGGGTTGATCATGTGATCTCTGAGTAAACTCACTGTGGATTAGCCAGGGATAAGGTTCCTTAATTCTTAGTGAACAGAAGCTTATTACAAACGCATAAAGTCGCATCTAGCTCTTCTCGTTATAGAGGAAATGTGGTCGGAGTGGGTATAAATAAAACACCCACATAAAAATATATCAGTCAACTAAATGTTGGCAGATAACATAGTGATGTACTCACCAATAACACACATCTAAAACCCACTCAAATTGAGCTTAATATAACGATGTACTCAGCAATAAAACACATCAAAATGTCACACAAATTGAGCCTATATAGACACCAACATATCGTTGTACTCACCAATAAAACACATCAGAAAGTCACATAAATTGAGCCTAATATAACGATGTACTCACCAATGAAACACATAAATTGAGCCTAATGTAACGATGTACTCACCAGTGAAACACATCAAAAAGTTACATAAATTGAGACTAATATAACGATGTACTCACCAATAAAACACATCAGAAAGTCACATAAATTGAGCCTAATATAACGTTGTACTCACCAATAAAACACATCAGAAAGTCACATAAATTGAGCCTAATATAATGATGTACTCACCAATAAAACACATCAGAAAGTCACATAAATTGAGCCTAATATAATGATGTACTCACCAATAAAACACATCAGAAAGTCACATAAATTGAGCCTAATATAGACACTAATATAATATGTACTCACCAATAAAACACATCAAAAAGTCACATAAATTGAGCCTAATATAATGATGTACTCACCAATAAAACACATCAAAAAGTCACATAAATTGAGCCTAATATAACGATGTACTCACCATTGAAACACATCAGAAAGTCACATAAATTGAGCCTAATATAATGATGTACTCACCAATGAAACACATCAGAAAGTCACATAAATTGAGCCTAATATAATGATGTACTCACCAATGAAACACATCAAAAAGTCACATAAATTGAGCGCCATCACGAAGACGTTGGTCGGCGACCTAAGGCGACGGTTCCTAGCGAAGACGAAGAGGCAGAGAGCGTTGATGAAAGAACCGACGACAAAGGTGAAGCTGAGCATGCAGCCGATGAAGGTGAAGCCGGCGTTACTCAGGGGGACGAAGTGTCTGCCCCCTGTGACGTTGTGGCTAGCGGTGACCAGGTCGCTGGACATGGTCGTGTCCATCTGGACGCTCCCCGGGCTCTGCATGGTGCGTGTCAGAACGAGGCTGGTCTTGGGACTGTGGGGGTCAGTTATCCACTGGAACTAATCCTAGAAGTCGGGAAAACAAAAATAGATTCAATGTTAAAATGAACAAATTTCGCTGAATTTTTTTTTAACTTTCAATTATAAAGTGTCTGTGACGGCGTGGTTGAAAGTCTCGAGTTCGGGTCCCTGGCTAGAGTAGTAGCACTTCCCTGAGTCTACCCAGCTCTAATGGGTACCTGGCTCACGTTAAGGAAAGTAAAAGCGAATGGGCATATTGCTGACAACACTATGCCGAGGTAGCTAAAACAGGTGAACTCTACTTCAACTGCCCCATGGACCGATAGAGGGGGGGGGGGGGGAATTGTATTTTATTTTTTAAAATTCGACACTACACATGGCATACGACTCTTGACAAACCCGAATCTGTCGTTTTATCCTGATGTTCCCAGCCATTTTAAAGTCGATATCAATGTGTATTTTATATGTGCACGTAAAAGTAAACACTACTTTAAAAACATGAATTGCGCTTTTAACTACAAATTTAAATTTCTATAATTAAAACATTTTGTTTACAAAATAGCATTACTTTCTAATTTATCCCGTTAAATTTTATCTTATCATACATTTTCATACAGTTATTTTGCTTGAAGCGAACTTTAAATTTACCGTTCATGCATTTAAGTGAAAGTTTGAAAGTGTTAAAGTTACTTAATGACATTGTTTCCCTTGAACTTCAACCATTTGATGGTAATAAGTCACAGTTACTTTTGATGTAGGCTACTATACGCAAGCGTTAGTGTTAAAGTCACTTAGTGACGTCGGTTTGCCTTCAACTATTTGATGGTGCCTTGCCACATACGTCACCGCGTAAATTTCCCTCCTAACTCCCCCACCCCACCCACCACCCCCACCTCGTCTCCCCTCCCCACGACACCTCCCCTAGAAAACCCGATGGACATGGTTATTAATTATGTCTGACTAATTGTGTTAGAACTACCTGTTCCCTCATAGCTGATTGGCTAGTTTTTTGATGGCTTTTCTTCGCGCGGGCTTCCGACTTGGTAATGTAGGTCAGGCTAGTTTGACCTTGCACGGTTAAGTCAGCTTTTCTCTATTTTCTTTCGAACTGTACTTGTTGACCCGGCTGTACATACGTCACAGACACGGTGTTAAGAGACTTCCGGTCATTTGGTCCAGAGGGGGGAGGGGGGGGGGCTTATGGTCAACCTCTCCGGGGATCAATACATCGCGACAACTTCATTTTTTTTCCTACTTGTCTTGGCCAGGGGATTCAATATATTCCCACACTCCCCCCACCCCCACCCCCACCCCCCACGTCAACTCCCCCACCCCCTAAACCACCCCCCCAACTCCACCCCAACTCCATCCCTCCCCATTAACTTTCCAACCTACACGTTGTTAAGAAATGTCACAAAAGTATTACTCCGTTTTATTGCTTTTTTTTAATTAATAGATTATCTAATCATAAAGGGCACAAGGGTCGAGACAATGTTTAAAAAAGAACAGATTATCTAATAAAGATGAGCAGAAATACCGCCGCAATAAAAAATTTCCAATGCCTGGGAATGTCGAACGAGTTTTGCCAGTTTCATTGGTCTTCATACTAGCCTTACACCACACAGCCTCTATTAAGCAGCTTTATCATCTCCTATTCCACGTTAAGTTTTACATTTTTTAACTTAATTTAAAATATTTAACCCCTTGAACATCATCAACTAATCAGTCCTTTACCATCCTGATCACCTAATTTGTTCACATAGAAATAAAACTGTTTATCTTTTTCTTCCACTGTCGTTGACAGTAATTTGGCTAATTAATATTAATTACTAAGCATTGGTCGATAATTGGGGCGTTGATTAGATGAACAACCGTATTGCAAGTAGGTCCAGTTTCACATGATAGAGTACATTTTCAAGCTTAAAAACAATATTTTAACTCACGTAACGTGGTATCTGAACAACACATTTTGAAGGTTACAACAATCAATATTTTAACTCACATTACAATAGATTTAAACAATAATTTTTCGCGGTTAAAAAAATCAATATTTTAACTCACATAACAATAGATTTAAACAATAATTTTTCGCGGTTAAAAAAAAATCAATATTTTAACTCACATAACAATAGATTTGAACAATAATTTTTCGCGGTTAAAACAATCAATATTTTAACTCACATAACAATAGATTTAAACAAATGTTCGAGTTAAAACAATACAATTTAACTCATACAACGATGGATCTAAACAATAAATCTTCGCGGTTTAAAAAAATCAATATTTTTACTCCTTTAACGATAGATCTAAACAAATGTTCGCGGTTTTAAAAAATCAATATTCCAACCAGCATAACGATAGATGTGGACTCTACAACCTGCATCAACAATGCATAGACATGAATAAAAGTTTATGCCATCAACCGATAGACTAATAAAGACAATGTTTTATTCAGTGGCGTCTAAAGGGTTCTAGCACTTTAGTAGGTGAATCGACGATTGATGTTTGTTGTGATATATTTAGTTACATGTCACAGGTAGATATAAGGTGAGTTGATGAAATCTAAATGTCATTGTAAACATCGATAAATGTCATTTAAAAGATGGTATTATGATGTGTTAATGATGGGTTACTGATGGGTTAATGAGAATATTCGGCGCACCAGAGTTATATTTAGATGTTTGCACAATGACAGAGGGAAAAATTCGACACTGACAGACACTGACACGTGACACAGTGTCACATCAGAACCATAAACTTTAATTGTCACAAGACATTTTACATAAAATTAATTAGGTTAATTAATTGAAAACGGGGCAGGATGAATTTTTTTGCTGACCTTGTAAAAAGCGGGGATATAACAATGCATAAACGCTAGCCAGTATTACAGCCATTATAAATACACAGCTAACAGCTAAACAGCTATTAAGCTGGACGTTATATTGTTATCAATGTTAAGCTATATTACCCAGAATTACTGTTTTTACTAGATTTGGTTAGTTATTACTTCCTAACAAGCATAGTGAGTTGTACAGCTATTTAGAAAGTTAAATAGATAAATACAGCTTTATATTGTAATAACTACAGTTATAATATATACGAAACATTAGATGCCATGTAAATACATGTTGCTGTTTAACTCGTTGATAATACTTTTATGTGTGTATAGAGAGCTTTACCATTGTATAAATTTACAACTAGCAGTGTATAACGTTCAGCTGTATAGAGAGCTGAGCAACTGTTAAATTTACAGCTAGTCTTGTAAAACTTTACAGCTAGCATTATACAACTATGAAGCTATAAAGAGAGCTGTACCACTATATACGGCTAGCAATTGTCTAAGATCACAACTATACAGATAGCTAGACCATTGTATACATATAGAGTTATATGAAACAAAACTTATCAGAACGCCACAAACCTCATATATTGTCAGTTTATTTACAAAGAGAGTTCTATATCTGTTTATGAAGCTATGTAGTTACCTATACATTTACACAGCAATTACGTTATCAATGCAGGTATACAGTCACATAACCACTGAAAATGAGAAAACGTGGCTAACGGTAGAGAGCAAGACTGCTGATGCGAAAGTCTCGCAATCAAATCCGGGTTCAATTCAGTAAAATGTCCCACAGTCTACCACACTATAATGGGTACCTAACTCAAGTTAGGCAAAACATAGTGCTGACCACATTATCCCTTCATATGCTGAGGTCTCTGAAGCAGATGAACTCTACTTCATCTGCCCCGTGTGTCTTGGGCACGAAAGGGAAAAGAGGATGACAAAACAGAGAAAATAAGTAGAATATATATATATATATATATATATATATATATATATATATATATATATATATATATATAGAGAGAGAGAGAGAGAGAGAGAGAGAGAGAGAGAGAGAGAGAGAGAGAGAGAGAGAGAGAGAGAGAGAGAGAGAGAGAGAGAGAGAGAGAGATTAAAAAACTTAAATATATATCACACTTGAACACTGATATTAACAGGTTAAAATATCTTCTTTCTTCTTCTTCGTTCTTAAGATTAAGCAGTTAAAATATATAAAGACGAATATAAACAGCTCTAAAATATACCATACATTAAGACTGGTATAAACAGGTTTTAAATATATCACACATTTTAAACCTGTTTATATCATACTTTAAGAATATTATAAACAAGTTTGAAATATATCTCACGTTAAGAACAATATAAACAGTTTAAAAAACGCGTCATACCCTTTAATTAAGACCGTTTAACTAAACACAGAAACAACTTCAAAATGATCATACCTTGTTTCAAAAGTTCCTTATAGAAGGCGGCACGCCCCATCACAGTCAACACCTCTGGCAATCTAATGAATCCCACACAATCGTAAGTCGAGCGTAAACAACCAATCCGCCCAACATCGTGTGACGCTCTGGACGAGACTCGTAGCGCGAGGGTCAAGCCTGCTCTGTGAGTGCCAGACAACGGAGATGGCATCACGCGCCACGCACGTGCAACACTACGGTGGGATATTCGAGCAGATTCGAAAAAAAAATACGAGCCCGCCATCCGATCCTGGCTGATATATCAGTCGGCTGTCCACGTCACTTCCGGTCAGCTAATTTTAGATTTGTTTCAACATTCTAAACTGTGTACTGTTAAGTTTATTTTACCGATTTCTTTTCTGAAACTTTTCTTTATTTTGATACTGAAATTATTGTTTGCACTTGTATAAAGCCATGGTGTAGGCTGCTTTAGAGCTTTTGATTTTTATTAATCTTCATTTAGCAGCGTTTCCGTTCTTTAGAATTTGTGTATGAAACATTTTCTAACAGGTTCGGTAACTCCATACAATTCTCTAGAGGGGAAGTAACTCAATATTTTTTTTTTAAATTGATCTAATTCCGATAATTTAAAAATCCCAGCGTATATGGGGGCGGGGTGTGTTAAAATGTCATATTTTTGTGTTATGGTATTTTTGCGCGATCAGATATGAAAGGAAAGTTCTCTTCTAGTATCTGACTGTCAGTGGGGCAAGTGAAGTAGAGTTGACCCGTTTCTATGACCTCGGCATATGAAGGTAAAGGGTAGTCAGCACAATGCCCAGCCGCCTTTATTTTCCCTAACGTCAGTCAGGTACCCATCAGAGCTGAGTGCTCAGGGATGTCTTACAAACTTGATCCCGGGATCCGAACTCGAGACTTCTGGTCAACAGTCATTCGCCGCTTCACTACTCAGCGTTAGCTTATAATTTTTCAAAGCAATTTTTTTTGCTAGCTACTCTGCCCTAACCTAGGTTGCTAACTTATAACCCTAACTTTGTTGTCATCTTAACCCTGACCTCGCGTTTACCCTAACCCTGATACTCTCACCCTTAACAGAGTAGAATAAAATTCTTGATTCAAGAACGTCTTGTGTACAATAAATTAAAAGTTTGCGATACAAACATCAACTCAATCTTTCAAACAATAGAGAGAAAAAAAAAGTTGTATAAAAAACACATAGTGAAGTCAAATATCGAAATTACGCGACATTTCACCCGCGAATGGCAATAACAGAGTGGTGCTTGATTTGACCACACAGGTTTCTCGTAATGAATGTAATCTAAAGTTTCATTTTTTGGAGACAAACTGCTTTTGTGGCCAATTGTTCCTACTGTTTGAAAACAAGCAACGATAACTACCAATTTCTTTTTTGTTAATTGTACTTTTATGAGCTTTTTTTTCAATGCATGTGGATTTTGATTGTCTAAACTCTAAACACTCATGAAATATTTTTACACCTCTAATTTTTTGTTTGAAATACTAAGTTCTGGATAGATAGTTAGCAAATTCTTAGGCCATTTGAAAGTTTTCTGCAAAGAACGTTACAGTAAGTTCAAGGAATATAATATCTTGAGTTTGGGAAACATTTATCCTTACAGAAGAGTACGTAAATCACTTAGATTTTAATACGAAGACTTCTAAAGGCTTAGACGTTTTGGGGCGGATTTAATATCTGTGAGGGTTTCATTATTGATTTAAGGATATCGGTGAGAGAGGCGGAGAGATGGGGCGAGATTTAGAGAGATTTTGAGAGAGTAGTTTGAGAGCACGAGCGAAGCGTCACTCTGATGGATGGTTTAAGATTAACGTGAAAAGTACTTTCTGTTTTTACATCCTGCTTTAGATGAGATAAGTTGTGATAGGGATGTGGGTTGGCAGGGTGGGGGGAGAAGGGTGGGGGTATAGCAGGGTGGGAATAGAAGGGTAAGGTATAGAAGGGTGGTGCGACCCAGGACAGGTTAGTGACGCGGTATAGAGCGCCCCCCCCCCCCCATATTAAGACATGGGCTAGGCCAAGTAGAGACCTTGCTTTAAGATGAGCTGTAGACCGAATTAAATGAATCTCGATCTAGATTTGAGTTACTTGACCATCTAGTAAAATCACTCACATATTAAGTTAAATTACGTAACTTCTTTTTTTCTTCTTCGTTCTTAATTGTAATTTTGGAAATGATTCCCTCCAACACAATTCAGTATTACCTGTTGACTTTTTATGCACCATTGAGGCCGTTAACTCCGATTGCATCCTGCTTGTCTTTTTGGATTTGCTTCCACAGCCTTTGTCCAACCAAGAACTAGCTTCAAGGCAATAATTGTTTGATTCTGGAGTTGTCTCTCCTAGAAGAGTCCCTAGCTATCGATCCTCATCTGCCCGGGAATCACTTAACGATTGCCACGAATGACTAAACCGAGCAGTCGAATAACTCCCTCATTCAACTACATCAAGGGTCTCCAAACTACGGCCCGCTGAGATATTTTTTTCCCAAGAAAAATCCTTTGTTGGTGATGGCTTGGGAACTTTGCCCAGAAAAATCAAAGACATGCCTGGAAGAAACTGGCCCCCGAACTGAAATTTGATAGTTAAAGCGGCCCTCGGACTGAAAAGTTTGGAGACCCCTGAACTACATCGTCTATAAATTTGAACATTCAAACTAGCTATAACCTAGTGACCTGACCAGCAGTCACCACTTCACCATTCAGACAACGAACTACAGCAGGACTTTTAAAACCCTGCATACCTTCAGGTAACAGGTTATGAATAATTAAACTACCATGACCCATAGCTCGACTTGCCTAGACTCATATTTTAAATACTTTTTTTCATGTGACAGTTATGTAAGTAAGACTGGAAGGTGGCGGGGGGTGGGGGGGGGGGTCTGGTGTATGAACATTTTCTTTGTCGGTGGATTCCGTGGAATTAGTTTTTGGGATCCATGTTCATCAAAGAAGGAAGTGAGATAACGTGAATTAAAACGTCTAGCAAAAATCATGATAGCCCCATCCATCACCTCCCCCCCCCCCCACCCCACACAACACTGAAGGTCAGCATGAATACTGAGTGCCCTGACGGGCAATAGGCCAAGGACGTTGAAACCCTGAGACAATTTCATCAAAGAGAAATGTTTACCAAAGTGGGACAACACGTCAAGATGTGTAATAAATCAATAACTAATCCCATGGAAGGATTAACGTCTTAGTAATGTCATCGTTATGGGCTGGTTAATCCCTCGCAATCTTTTGGCTCTGGTGCGTTTGAAAATCGAGTTCAAGTGGATCAAGATGGACTCAACTTGTGTTAGTGGTCAGCTTGGTCATTTGTAGTCAACGGGTCTAATGTGGTCATTTGGTCGAATGTGGTCATTTGGTCTAATGTGGTCATTTGGTCTAATGTGGTCATTTGGTCTAATGTGGTCATTTGGTCTAATGTGGTCATTTGCTCTAATGTGGTCATTTGGTGTAATGTAGTCAACTGGTCTAATGTAGTCAACTGGTCTAATGTGGTCATTTGGTCTAATGTGGTCATTTGGTCTAATGTAGTCAACTGGTCTAATGTGGTCATTTGATCTAATGTGGTCATTTGGTCTAATGTGGTCATTTGGTCTAATGTGGTCATTTGGTCTAATGTAGTAATTTGGTCCAATGTGGTCATTTGGTCTAATGTGGTCAACTAGTCTAATGTGGTCATTTGGTCTAATGTAGTCTAATGTGGTCATTTGGTCTAATGTGGTCATTTGGTCTGATGTTAACGGCTCTAATGTGGTAATTTGGTCTAATGTAGTCAACTTGTGGAATGTGATCATTTGGTCTACAAAATTCAACTGGTCTAATGTGGTCAACTGGTTTATTTGGATCAACTGGTCTAACGAGACTTTGACTCAAGGCGTGTGCCGCTAGACCACGCCATCACCTGTGGTGGTACCATCTGCTTGCTCAAGGTGTGCCCAACTGGTGTCTTGATTATATTTTCTGGACCTGTTTACATCTGGGTATCTGTGTCTGGCCAACGTATCCTCTAGAAGTGCCTTAATGACTTGTTTATAGACCACCAAAGCATCATCCTATCGTAAACCGGGAAGTTGCGTGTTCCGTTGCTAGGTTCGAGCCCCTTCGACACTATCTAGTCCACCCAGACCTGACGAGAACAGGGGCAATGGTTGACATATTTCTGGCATCACAAGTACTTCTCATGCGTTGTCATAGCAACATGAACTCTACTCCACCTACTCCACAAAACTCCATGTCTGAGAGAAAGGGTACTCTGCTACTAAAACCACGCAGACGGCACTAATCATGGCGAATTTATCGCGTGTCGTCTGCCCGTTAGTCTACTTCATTACGCCAGCTGGCGGATTTAGAACGACAACATCCGGGTCAGTACTCTAGCAAAGTTAACACGAACCCTTCTCCAAGGGGCGTTACTCAGACTAAAAAAAACTCCCACTAAATGTCGCACGTAAAAACACTTTGACATGGGCGGAGAAAAGTTAAGGCAGGGGTTAGGAGTCACTGGGGCAAGTTTAATCCCCAGCACATTAGAAAATAAAAACTATTAATAAAATAGTGAATGAAATCTGGGTTTACTTGCATTCTCCGATCGATATGGAGATCTATCTTCGATCAACTTTTTAAAAAATATGAAAGCGCAACTGGTGCATGTTTAATAAAACGTCTGCACAATCTCCCGCCTTTCAGCTACGTCTGCAGACGATGTTATTAATTTACTGATGCGGAAAACGTCTGCACATCTACAGGAGAGTTCCTTGGTCCTTTTCCATCAAGATAAGGCACCACCAGGGGCAGATAAACCTGTTTACGTCCGCTTGTGGCGCTCTACTTTGTCGGTGGATGAACCCAATTCTTGACACGAGATTTACCTCGTTTAGTCTAGGGGTCAGCAGCCTATTTGGGTTGAGTTACCACTTCGTTTTAAATTTATTTAGTGGTGGTAATTTAGCAACAGTTACGTAACGTGGGCTGGGGTGGGTTTGTCAAAAAAAATGGCAGACAAAACTAGATGGGCTTTTTTTCTTAAGCTTCTGTTGACAAGAACTGTTGTTTACAAAATGGTCAAGACTATAGCTAGGGGAGGTGTGGATTATTGCTGGGGGGGGGGGGGTGGACAGGGGGAAGAGAAGGTGTGGACTAGTGCTAGGGAAGGTTTGAGCTAGTGCTAGGGAAGGTGTGTGCAGGTGCTAGTTGAGGTGTGGACTAGTGCTAGGGAAGGTTTGAGCTAGTGCTAGGGAAGGTGTGTGCAGGTGCTAGTGGAGGTGTGGACTAGTGCTAGGGGAGGTGTGGGCTAGTGCTAGGGGAGTTGTGGACGTGCTAGGGGAGGTGTGTGCAGGTGCATTGGAAGGTGTGTGCAGGTGCTAGTGGAGGTGTGGACTACTGCTAGGGCAGGTGTGGACTACTGCTACGGGAGGTGTGGACTAGTGCTAGTGGAGGTGTGGACTAGTGCTAGGGGAGGTGTGTGCTAGTGCTAGGGGAGGTGTGTGCTAGTGCTAAGGCAGGTGTGGACTACTGCTACGGGAGGTGTGTGCTAGTGCTAGGGGAGGTGTGGACTACTGCTAGGGCAGGTGTGGACTACTGCTACGGGAGGTGTGGACTAGTGCTACGGGAGGTGTGGACTAGTGCTAGGGGAGGTGTGGACTAGTGCTAGGGGAGGTGTGTGCTAGTGCTAGGGGAGGTGTGGATTACTGCTAGGGGAGGTGTGGACTACTGCTAGTGGAGGTGTGGACTAGTGTTAAGGGAGGTGTGGACTAGTGCTAGTGGAGGTGTGGACTAGTGCTAGTGGAGGTGTGGGCTAGTGCTAGGGGAGGTGTGGACTACTGCTAGGGGAGGTGTGGACTAGTGCTAGTGGAGGTGTGGACTAATACTAGGGGAGGTGTGGACTAATGCTAGGGGAGGTATGGACTAGTGCTAGGGGAGGTGTGGACTAGTGCTAGGGGAGGTGTGGACTAGTGCTAGGGGAGGTGTGGACTAGTGTTAAGGGAGGTGTGGACTAGTGCTAGTGGAAGTGTGGACTAGTGCTAGTGGAGGTGCGGACTAGTGCTAGGGGAGGTGTGGGCTAGTGCTAGGGGAGGTGTGGGCTAGTGCTAGGGGAGGTGTTTGCAGGAAGAAAAAAGTCTGGAAAAAAACACTAAAAAAAGTCCTTGTAGTGTTGAGCTCTCTGCAGTTCTCCCAAGGTGCGTTCCAAAACTTACCTATTTTAAGCTTGACTGTCTTTAGTTTTAATTGTAAAATGTCTATATTATGTGAATATGTATCGATGTTATTTTTTCAAAAATAAAAGGTTATAAATGTTATAAATTGTAATACCAAAATTTCATTCAAGGGAAATAACTTTCACAAGAATAGCTAAATTAACCAAGTGTAACTAAGACATGATTAAAAAACAGAAAAGAAATCGCTCTAAATTTATTTATGTAATAATTATAACCATTTTTTTAATATTAACTATGTAATCTTGTGAACAAATATATTTTACTTATTGAATACTTAACTGCAGGTTTTGTTTGAAAATCTAAAAACGGTAGCTTTATTATAACATACTTATATTCAATTTTGATGACATAATTTATCGTATAATCACTCTAACTAATGTTTTATAAAATTTTGGATCCCCTAAGTAAAGGGACACCAATAAAATCAGACACAGGTAACTGTCTTAGTCTTAGACATTGCTAGAATTATTGATTTACTATAAAATAAGTATGAATTGGAAAAGCAAAGTTTACCGTTTACTATTAAATATTATATATTAATACTTCAAGAGGGGTCGGCGTGGTTGAGTCGGTAAAGCTCATGGTTGCTTAACCGAAAAGTATGGGACAAAGGCTATGGAAGCAAATCCAAAAAGAAAAGCAGGCTGAAATCGGAGTCAATAGCCTCAATCGCGCATAACCAGTTGACACGTAACCTTAATTATGATTTGAGGCGTGGTCGAATAGGCAAAAGCTCATGGTTGATAAATTCGAAAAAAGTTTCGAGTTCAAACCCTCTGGCAGATAAGGCTCGATCCCTTCCAACACTAAAAATTAAGAACGAAGAAGAAGAAAAGAAGAAGAAGAAGAAATACTTTAAGAGTGGTAATATAGATTCCTAAAAACTTAAGATTTTTTGAACTATTACCAATCAGATTCCACTAGACCTTCAACCACAAAACAGCCGAATAAAAATTATGACACTTTAAGTTACTTTAACACTTCGATACTTTATCCCTACGAAACCATATCAGCAACAGCCTTCCGCCGTTCCTCCCACATCTTAACGATCCATCAAAACTTACCAAACAAGTACAATACTTTGAACACCCCGTCATTACAAAAATCTATACACCAGGACAAATTTCTAATTCAAAGTCAGAGAAAACGAGACTTACAAGCTCTATTAAAATTAGATAACCGTTTGAAATGTTCGAAATTTAAATTACGTACTTATTTAATCGTTTTTTACATCAATTATGTGACACCAAATTAAAACGCCAATGTGACTGATAAAAAGCGGTGTGGACTAGTGCTAGGGGAGGTGTGGACTAGTGCTAGGGGAGGTGTGGGCTAGTGCTATGAGAGGTGTGGACTAGTGCTAGGGGAGGTGTGGACTAGTGCTAGGGGAGGTGTGGACTAGTGCTAGGGGAGGTGTGGACGTGCTAGGGAAGGTGTGGACTAGTGCTAGGGGAGGTGTGGGCTAGTGCTATGAGAGGTGTGGACTAGTGCTAGGGGAGGTGTGGACTAGTGCTAGGGGAGGTGTGGACTAGTGCTAGGGGAGGTGTGGACTAGTGCTAGGGAAGGTGTGGACTAGTGCTAGGGGAGGTGTGGGCTAGTGCTAGTGGAGGTGTGGGCTAGTGCTAGGGGAGGTGTGGACTAGTGCTAGGGGAGGTGTGGACTAGTGTTAAGGGAGGTGTGGACTAGTGCTAGTGGAGGTGTGGACTAGTGCTAGTGGAGGTGTGGACTAGTGCTAGTGGAGGTGTGGACTAGTGCTAGGGGAGGTGTGGGCTAGTGCTAGGGGAGGTGTTTGCAGGAAGAAAAAATTCTGGAAAAAAAACACTAAAAAAAAGTCCTTGTAGTGTTGAGCTCTCTGCAGTTCTCCCAAGGTGCGTTCCAAAACTTACCTATTTTAAGCTTGACTGTCTTTAGTTTTAATTGTAAAATGTCTATATTATGTGAATATGTATCGATGTTATTTTTTCAAAAATAAAAGGTTATAAATGTTATAAATTGTAATACCAAAATTTCATTCAAGGGAAATAAGTTTCACAAGAATAGCTAAATTAACCAAGTGTAACTAAGACATGATTAAAAAACAGAAAAGAAATCGCTCTAAATTTATTTATGTAATAATTATAACAATTTTTTTAATATTAACTATGTAATCTTGTGAACAAATATATTTTACTTATTGAATACTTAACTGCATGTTTTGTTTGAAAGTCTAAAAACGGTAGCTTTATTATAACATACTTATATTCAATTTTGATGACATACATTTATCGCATAATCAACCTAACAACTGTTATATAAAATTTTGGATCCCTTAAGTAAAGGGACACCTTACAATAAAATCAGACACAGGTAACTACCTTAGACCAGGGTCGGCAGCCTGCAGCTCGCGAGCCGCATGCGGCTCTTTTGATGTCAAGTTGCG